>NW_027395276.1:895000-1195000 GCF_027580225.2 Misgurnus anguillicaudatus | reverse complement strand
AGCTAAGCTAATGGCAAGCTAAGCTGCCATCCAATCACAACACACTAAACAAGCTACACAATCAGAACTCATTGATGCAGCATGTTAATAATGCTAAGGTTGTGGGTGCGACTCTTAGAGATTATACAAATCTTATTGATAAATATGTACTGTAAGTCGATTTGGATAAAAGTCAAATAGTCGACAATGGTCTGAATATCTGCTGTATACTGATGCATTTATTCCATGCTAACATTCACAAGTTGTATTTTCATTGCTAAACAAACAATTAAACCACCAACTTTCAAAATTTCCCACACAATACAGACAATACAACAAAAAAGCAAAACCAACTCAAAGTTATAGTTTACACAGAGATCATACAGGAACTCATTTTAAGGAACTCTCAATCCTTAAAAATGACCAAGTGCATAGCAATTTACATTTCATTTAGCCTTCTACTTGGCTCCGTCATGTATTCTTCATGGCCTACTCTTTGCTTACAAACCAAACTTGCAGGATTATTGTCATCAAAATGCCAAAGTTAAATGTTTTTTTCTCAGGAGTAGTGCACATAGCTTTATACACAAAGCACTTTTTTAGCTCATTTGACTTCATCCAGTGACTAAAGGCAGTTGAAAGATTTACAGCCTGATCAAGTGAAGAAACTCCATTCAACTGCACTGTGGAGAAAACAAAAAATATCTTGACTCACTAACTTCTAATGACACTCTTATATTTAAAGGGGTCATATTATGAATTTTTTTAAAGGTGTAAAATAAGTCTTTGGTCTCTCCAGAGTAGATATGTGAAGTTTTAGCTCAAAATACCCCAAAGATAATTTATTATACCATGTTATACCTCGGGTCTGTTGAATGCTTTATTCTGATTGGTTGAGAAATGTTCCATATGGGTATGCATTATTTTTCGCTAACTGCACACCTAACTTGTCAAATGTCTTTAAAATAGGCACCAGAGCAATGTTTGTGGTAACCATGGTATAAGAGGAATAATTGACTCCGGTCCTTTGAATTATTTGAAAAATAACCCTGTGGTGTAACGGCACGACGCAAACCTTGGGCGTGCATTATTTTCCTATAATTCAATGGCCGTCATCAATTATTCCTTACTTAAAATTGCCACGTTGGGCCCAAACATTTTTTGGTTGTGTCCTGATGAAATGCAAACACTGATCTCAATGATGGTGGTTTGTTGAAACTGAAACTCAATTGTGCTCTCAATTATTTTTCTCTCTCTCTCTTCACTAAATGTTAGTGCCGTGGAGCAGATTAAGGGGCGGTATTATTGTAATAAGACCCCTTCTGACATCACAAGGGGAGCCAAATTTCAATGACCTTTCCACATGCTTGCAGAGAATGGTTTACCAAAACTAAATTACTGGGTTGATCTTTTTCACATTTTCTAGGTTGATAAAAGCACTGGGGACCCAATTATAGCACTTAAACATGGAACAAGTCAGAGTTCCATGATATGTCTTCCTTTAAAAAAATTAATAAAGGTTACAGATGTGTAACCCTGAACAAAGAAAGTTTTTTGATGCTGCTTTTTATCATTGGATAAAAGGTATATGAGGAGTTCAGATGCAAAACCCTGTAAGTGCATCTGACATGTTTTCTTGTAAATGATTTTATTATCAGTTTAGGTTCAGTCCTTTCACTTTAATGCCAATGAAAAGGTTATTAGTCTATTTTCACAAATCTCACTCTATTTATCAAATTTGACTTTCTTTAGCTGCAAAACCCACTAAGTACGTGCAAAAAAAGACTGCACATACATGCCGTCTGCATGTATGTTTGCACAACGACAATAAAGTATACGTGAAAACAGACGCGACCAATTACGTCGACCAATTACTGACGCGCTGTTAAAAATTTGGCAAGGTGCACGTCAGGCTACTCAGATGCTACAGATAACCTATGGAGTAGACCTTACGCATGACTATAAATTGGACTTACGATTCTAAATCATCAAGCCGTTTAACCAATTCTGCCAACAATACAATATCATTAAATGGCATTACGTCAGGATTATGCCCATTTAAATCGAAACGATTTTAAATTAAAACGACTGGAGTCAATTATTACGCTTATCGGATACCACACAAACACTGCTCTCGTGGTTATTTAAAGACATTAAAAAGTTTAGGTGTCCATTTATCGAAATATAATGCATACAAACGCAATCAAAATAAAGCATTCAACAGCCCCGTGGTACAAATGACATTATATTTACAAATAATTAAACCAAAATACTGTGTTCATGACATTTGAATGTCTTATCTTAAAACAAAAAGTAAACGTGTTTTCCTCAGGGAAGGTCTGTATTCGTTAAAAATTAGCAAATAAAATATTTAAAGTCAATCTTAATCATGTTCTTTACCTTACTTGTGAGTTAAATAGCCATGTAATAATCAGGCAGACAGTTGTTATCGCAAAGTAAGCCCCTCCAGTGTGATACAAGACCCTTTGCTATAACAACCTGCTGTCTATACATTAGTCTTAACTCTTTATATATCAAGTGAGAGTAAAACGGTAGCACACATACCAGACGTCTCACAGAGAGTCAGCATAGAGAGGAGGCGGCGGCAGAAGATCAATGTCTGCAAACTGAAAGTCTTCAACCTCTCTGTCACAACAACAGCAACAATAAACCGTCAATGCAGGATGTTCAGCACTTTCCAGAGGTGTTTATACTCAATACATTAGATAACAAAATTTAAGGACTGTTTCAATTCAAATGTTTAATCACTGTACAAAACAATGCGATGAGGTAAAACGTTCAGATAACACCGAAAGTTGCTTAACCTCCTAAGACCTGGATGTCATCACATCACATTTTGCACCATAATACTTAATTCTGTGGAACCTGTTGTACAAAAATGTGGACAAATACATTGCTTCATGTTCTAAGAAAAATATTTGGTTATTTTGTTTATTGGTTCTTCCTAACCCCAAAATAGCTGGTAGAAATCTGAAAAAAAGGCAAACCAAAACTCAGGTCTTAGGAGGTTAAACGGATAGTTCACCCAAAATATATTTTGTATACATTTCTTTGTTCTGCTAAACACAAAGGAAGATATTTGTAATAAAGCAGGAAACAGAAGCACCATTGACATCACAGTACTACTTTCAAAATCTCTACCCAGTCTCACAAAATGATGTACCGATAGACAGTTTTATCGGACGCACATGCGCTGACGCGACACACGTCTGGATCCGAACTTTACTTCCAGTTTTGTTTTTTTTAATGGTCTGACTAGTGCTTAACTGATCTCTTGAAGAAATGCCTCGTCGAAAATAACAAATGTTTTTGTTCCCTATGTAATCTGTGTGTTGTTTTTTTGCTTGTTATATAAATAAACTACGTTTAAAGAACTTTGTTGTTATTTATTCTTAGCGGAGTTTACCGGAAGTTACGTGCGGACCACGACAGCCGCTTGTTTATGTTGTTACTGCTGAAACAGTCTGTAGTAACGTAATTTTTTTATTCTTTTTCGTGATACTGTCTCAAATGTCCGCGTTTTTTCGTGATAGTATCACGAATTTCTGTTTATGGGTCATTGTGACGTATTGGTTACTCAACTGCTTTTTCCCCATTTTCAAACCATTGTCGCTTCGGTTTAGGGTTGGATTTGATGTTTGCGTTAGGATGTCACTTTAAGTATTGGTTTATATTATTTTTCAGATTTTTAAAATATTTTCTGATTTTTAAACCATTGTTGCCTGGCATTGGGGTTAGAGTTGGGTTTGGGTAAGGATGACATTTTATGTAAATCTAACCCTTAACCGAAGCGACAACGGTTAGAAAATAGGACAAAACGTTGAGTACCCAATATGTGACAATGACACACAAACAGAAATGTGTGACACGATCACAAAACGCAGAAATTCGTGATACGATAACGAAAAAACACGGAAATTCGTGACAGTATCACAAAAAAAGAGAGTACAATAATAACGTGACTATAGGTACGTAATTTCGTGAGACTGGGCTGCAAAGTCAATGGTGCTTAAAAACGTGCTCAAACATCTTTCAAACAAGTTTGTAACAACATGAGCCTGAGTAAATAATGACCCTTTAAGTTAATATATTGTTTTAGTTCTGTATTATTCGGGTCATTCTACAGAAACGTCCACTTTTGATGTGTCAAGATGTCTTAAAATTGATTTCTTTTTCTAACATTTAAACTTAGAACACATTATTAGATTACTCTTTGACTTTAAGTACATGCACACAAAAAATAAAAAATCATTAAGCTGTCATTTATGTGTACTCAAAAACTGCATACACCATTTTTTGTCACTAGGGTAACCTTACTTTTTAGCAATATTAAAGGTGTTATTATAATATTATTATTAAAGCTTAATTCTTAAGGGTAGCAGAATTCAATAAATTTAAAATTTTCATCATGTCACACGTGAGAGATTTTATTTAATGTGAAAGAAAAAAAAACAGTAACACAACAAATCACCAGTCACTGGTGTTACTGATCTTTACTGGTTACCAATAAAGAAAGGTAACACCAGTGACAGTAACACCGGTGACAATTTTTTAAAAAACAGCATTTTATAAAATTACTGCTGCAAAGTATCAAACCACATATTGTCAATTATTGTATACTCACTAAATTAAGTAGTTTAATCCATTTGTATTCTAGTTTTTTTACCATGTTTTTTTTTTATCTCAAAATAAAGCATTTTCCCTCTGTACATGACTGTGAGGACGAGCACTTCTGTGGTGCTTGGAATTCTGATTAATTAAAAAAAATCAAATATCGCTACATTGATGGCTCAAGAAGGTGTAATTGTTCAAATAACATTGTTCCATTTTAAAATATTTTTTTAACCCTAAAGTGTTTCTGTAGAATGACCCATTCAATATAAGCCTGTCACTGGCTAACAGTCCAAAGCAATGCATTTTACCAGAGACAATCTAGTTGGCTAGAAGTAATGGAAAAATAACTCAGAAAATTTAAGTTAGTGCCAAGTAACCCCCTATCGTCATTTGTTTGCAGACGCCACGAAATTACAAACCAGCACAAGGTCCACAAAAAAGTATTTAGACATCAAGTTTTAGTTCAGCCTTGTCATCTGCATTATTTTCTCTCATATACTCACAAGTATGGTGGCTCATCCACAGCCTCAAGAAAACCTATTAAGTGGAAAAGATGACTATTAGGCTTAGAAAAAATGAATACATTCATTCCACAGAATCCAAAAGGGGTTTATAGGGAAATGCCTCTGATATACGTCAAGTAAAACTGAAGAATGAACAGGTGTGATGTCATTACTAACAAAATTTCCAAAAGTAAGTTGTCCTTGGGTTTGTTCCAGTGGTTAAAACATCTCACCAATGCAAACACCTGACTGCCAAAAATAACAACCTAGATGCCACCAAGAAATAATTTTGTTACTAAAGTCACTTACTTGGATCATCGGTGCTGTGAAAAAGCAAACACACAAAATCTTAGGTAACTTAAAAAAAATTCATTCAAATAAAGTTTGGTTAAAAGAAGATTATAAAGTATAGTATACCTCGGTAGACATGCTTCATCTTCTGTAGTGGTTATGAGGTTTTCATGGCCGTTCTGAAAAAACACAGCCAGCTTCTGCAGAGCTTCATGTCTGACATAAGCAAGGATATTTTACATAAACGTCAAATATTTCACTTATTAAAGTCAAATAAGTGTTTTACAATAATTTCCATTACCCTACTGCATGTTGTATACAGGGAGTGCAGAATTATTAGGCAAGTTGTATTTTTGAGGATTACTTTTGTTATTGTACAACTACAGTGCTCTTGGTCAATTCAAAATGTTAACAAACCCTCAAACCTGAACATTTAAGTAGTAAAAGTTAAATTTTGGCTTTATTAAGAGAATATTTCTATGTACATCATTATTAGGCAACTATTAGTGTGCAGAATTATTAGGCAACTAAATGAAAAACAAAGATTTTACCATCTCACTTGTTTTTTTTCCAACTGTTAAAGTGAGAATAATAAACAAACTCTACATTAACAAAAAAAATTAATAAAACAATAAAAAATAAAAAAAATATATAGACTCAGTGACCAATATAGCCACCCTTCTTTTCGATAACAGTCACAAGCCTTCCATTCACGGATTCAGTCAGTTTCTTGATCTGGTCTGAACCAACATTTTGTGCAGACGCAACCACAGCCTCCCAGACACTGTTCAGAGAGGTGTACGGTTTACCTTCACTGTAAATGTCCCGCTTAAGAAGGGATCAAAAGGTCTCAATAGGGTTTAAGTCAGGTGAAGAAGGGGGCCATGGCATTAGTTTTTCATCTCTAAGGCCTTTACTGGCCAGCCATGCAGTGGAGTACTTGTGATGTATGTGATGGAGCGTTGTCTTACAAAATAATCAGTCTTCTTGAAAGATGCAAACTTTTTCCTGTACCACTGCTTGAAGAAAGTGTCTTCTACATTACAAGCAGGCAGGCACAGACAGGTATTATTAAACATGAGCTTGTTGGACCTTTTTGGGTTGAAAATGGAAATAAAAAACAACTCTCAGACCTACTGCCAATTTTTAGAAGACACTTTCTTCAAGCAGTGGTACAGGAAAAAATCTGCATCTTTCAATAAGACTTTTTTATGCAAGACAACGCTTCAGCACATGCATCAAAGTACTCAACTGAGTGGCTGGCCAGTAAAGGCCTTAAAGGTGAAAAACTAATGACATGGCCCCTTCTTCACCTGACTTAAACCCTATTGAGACCTTTTGATCCCTTCTTAAGCAGGACATTTACAGTGAAGGTAAACCGTACACCTCTCTGAACAGTGTCTGGGAGGCTGTGGTTGTGGCTGCACAAAATGTTGGTTCAGACCAGATCAAGAAACTGACCGAATTCGTGAATGGAAGGCTTGTGACTGTTATCGAAAAGAAGGGTGGCTATATTGGTCACTGAGTCTATATATTTTTTTATTTTTTATTGTTTTATTATTATTTTTTGTAAATGTAGAGTTTGTTTATTATTCTCACTTTAACAGTTGAAAAAAAAAACAAGTGAGATGGTAAAATCTTTGTTTTTCATTTAGTTGCCTAATAATTCTGCACACTAATAGTTGCCTAATAATGATGTACATAGAAATATTCTCTTAATAAAGCCAAAATTTAACTTTTACTACTTAAATGTTCAGGTTTGAGGGTTTGTTAACATTTTGAATTGACCAAGAGCACTGTAGTTGTACAATAACAAAAGTAATCCTCAAAAATACAACTTGCCTAATAATTCTGCACTCCCTGTAATAGTCAGGGCTGTCAATCAATTCAAATATAATTCAGATTCTCGTGATTAATCGCACATTTTATCCGTTCTACATTTACCTTAAGTTATTAATACTTAACATGGCTATGGACAAATGTGGATTCTTTATGCAAATGTATGTTTATTACAGTTTTTCTGAATTGCTAAAACACTAAACCCCAATCTCTGAACCAAATTCATAGTGGCCTAAACCCATTTGTCAAATCATGCACTCTTTTTGCAAAACACACATTTCACACTGCAATGCACTTGTTTTATAAATGCTAAACACACGCAGGCAAAAGTTGAACACAACTACAACACCGTTATCATAGAGTAAACACAACAGCTCAAAATTCTACACACTTTTATTTAATAGTTTTTTTACCAATTGTGTGAATTGAAAACAGTCTGAGAGGCAGATGAAGAGTATGAGGAAGAAAAGGACACCAGAGACGATGCAATTGGCAAAATTTGCAGTTGGATTGCTGACTTTTTACAAAATACAAGTGCTGCTTACAGTAATATTGAAAACAATATTCACTATATTCACTGAACTAAACTTGTGATTACAGTAATATAGATTTTTAACAGTATTTGTCAAGTGTGTTGTTATGTACAATAAACATGTATTTTTCTGTAAGCAGATGTCTGAATGTTGTGTTTTCCAATTTTTAAGGTAGTCTCCAATGGATGCTTTGTAGTGTTTTATATTATAGACTTATGTGTGTATGATTTGAAAGCTTAGTTTGATTTTGAGTACAAGTGAAATGGTTTTGAAGGAATTGTTTGATTTTGCTGGAAGGGTCAGGGGTTCTGTAAATTTTGTTTAAAATTGGGATTTGTGTTTAAGGTTTTGAGAAAATGAGTGATGGTTTAAAAAAATGTGTTTTAGCAATTCAGAAAAACTGTATTAGTGAAAGAGTCAGCAAGTTAATTTTGAAAAAAAAAATCTATTTAAAGATCAATAACAAAATCACCACATCCATCGCTTAAAATCACTGGTAAAACTAATAGATTTGGCAAACACAAGTCAAAAGCAATATCAATATATGTTCAACTTTTTTCTTTCTTTTGTTGTTTGATTGATTGACATTGAGACAGATACAGTTTTAAGATTTACTGTAATGCAAAGATTTAATATAATTACATATCAGGTATTTCTCCCCCCACAGTTAACCAAACATTATATCTGTGTGAATTCTTGTCAAAACACATATTTTTTAAACTGTAATTCTGTCTTTGTACGCATATCAGTGTCGCGCACCTGTGTGCATGTTTCAGATGTGCCAGTCAGCGCGAGAAAGAAAATTTTCGAGTCTTGACGCTCTTGATAACTCTTTAAACATTAATCTGGTCCCGAACTTTCTCTCTTGTAATAACTATTTTAACATTAAAGCAACACTAAAGACTTATTGCTCTTTGCTCCCCCTACAGGTTAGAAGCGTAATTATTCATTACCACTGTCGTAAATATTGCAGCATAACTTGCTCTGATTGGATTGTAGGTCTGCCGTAAAGCAAGTTTTTGTAGTTTTCACTCGAACTACAGGACCACTACCCGACGGTTGGAAACTTCTTTAGTGCGGTTTTGGCCAATAGAGGGCTGCAAAGCGAATGTGAAAGTGCCATTCATCCTGTTTTGAGTGGATGAACCACTGAAACGTTTTTGGAAACGTTATTTTAAGGTTAAAAAAACTCTTTGGTATTGCTTTAAGCAAGTCCTACACTTTGTCCAAAGATTTTGGTTTTAAAACATCTTTGCAGTAGATTAAGCATTTAGGATTGTACATCTCTCAGAAAACACACAAATAAAGATCATTTTTAAAGTTTGATGACTATTTACTGTCTAATGCAGCGTTTACACCAACCGCGTTTGAGGTGTCAAAATCGCGTCTACCGTGCCTAGTTTGCCGCTTGAACATTTTGAATGCATTCGGAAAAAGCAAGCATTTGACGCATGTCAGAGGCAAAATCCACTTCTTGTGGGAGGGGCAAGTGCTATGCGGTTGTCTGTTTACAAGATGGCTGATGTTGTTTGTCGATTTATCGAGAGAGTTACCGGTTTGTATTTGGTAACCTTACTATAGGGGGAAAATAAACTGCGCGGGTTGATAAACGTCACGTGACTCAAAAGTGAAATGTGTATTACAACTTACCAGGTTGCTCAATGTCCTCACTGACACTCTTCCAAGCGAGGTCCTTTTTATTCCTGTCTCTATAGAAATAAGAACTTGTGTCGTATAGCTCCGGGTGACTGCTTACGGACAATATCAAGGCTCCTGATTGGTTAATGCGGCGTGAAATTCCACCAAAGTTCAAATTTTTTAACTTGGGCGTTAGCCGCAAATTCACATCAAACGCAAAATGCACAAAAAGAAACAGGCGCTCAATTTGCGGGAACTAGACGCATGAATGAGGCCGAATCGTGTCTTCCGCACCGCGCCAAATGCCTCAATTGCGCCGCGAGACCTCCAATCAACGCGTCTTCACATTGACATCACTCACGCTTCACGCCTCTACTGCGGCTGGTGTAAACGCAGCATAAGGCTGCATCTCAATGTTTCCAACAACGGGCTAGGCCAAGGTTTAAACAGATATTGCGAGTTGCGTTAATCGCATGTTAATAAAATTAGTGTTGTTAAAATGAATTGACATTAATGCGTTTTTAACGCAGTAGATTTGACAACCCTAATAATAGTTTAGATTTTTAGGCGTGGTAGAGGTGCAAACAAGGCTGAGAGATTTTTTTGTATTTTTCAATGTCACATCTGCTGAATACTTGACAGCCTTGATTAAAACGATCCAACTACTAACAGATCTCTAAAAGTCTGTGTAAAGTCGATATTAACCACCCAGCCAAATTTAAATGATAAATAGTTCAAATAAACTATCAAAGCTAAAAAAGGGAAGCTGAAAACACGGCCATTCACGGAAAAGCTGCCATCCAAATTTCTAGGGATGCACCGAATATTTGGCCACTGAAAATTTTTGTCCGAAAATGGCCCAAAAGAGCATTTTCGGTTTTCGGCCGAAAAACATTTATCACCGAAAAACTACGGCCGAAATGCTGTGATGACGCAAACAGAAACCGCGACCTGCACGTGCTTGTCTGAAGCAACATGTATGCGTTGTGGATGTATTTAACCGCAAAAAGGCGCTAAAGTGAGCAGTTGTCTGTACGCACAGAGGCACATGCGGTTGATGTGTCTGGTCCAGACGTGATCATCACAGTATGCCCTTCAAAGATCTGAACTCTTGGTGTGTAAACTTAAGAGAGAGTCGCGCAAATGTGTCTCATACTGTAGTCCAGGGCTATTTAAATCTTACCCTGGAGGGCCGGAGCACTGCATAGTTTACCTCCAACCCTAATCAAACTTACCCACCTGTGATTGTCTAGTGATCATGAAGACCTTGATTAGCTTGCTCAGGTGTGTTTGATCAGGGTTGGAGCTAAACTATGCAGTGCTCCGGCCCTCCAGGGTAAGATTTGAATAGCCCTGCTGTAGTCCATTAACCAGTGTTGGGAGTAACACATTACAAAATATAATATATTACAGTAATATATTAGTTTTTGCTGTAACGCAGTAATATAACGCATTACTAATAAAATTTTGGTAATATTTTACTCGTTACAGTCTTAGTAACGAGCGCGTTACAACAATGCATTTCAAAATTAGACTGTGTTATTTTAATTTTTTTATTTTTGACCAATGCGCGCGACCAGCATCCACACAAAAAAGCTGCGTGTAATAGTTATGGCTGCGTCCCAAACCGCATACTTCTATACTATATAGTGGGCGAAAAGCACTACTTCTCGTACTCTTTGCCTACTATATAGTATGGAAGTAGGCGGTTTGAGACGCAGCGCATGTCTGTTTCCACGTGCTGTATGCAACATGTTAATTTTTACTTTAACTTTGTATTTGAAATGCGATTTGGACGCGGTGCGCGTCAAATATAGACATGTAGAAGTCCGCGGCCGTAAGCATTGACTAAAGTGGTCGCAATCAGGTCCGGTAGCGCTGCACACGCATAATTTTGCGAATAAGAGCACTAAGTAAAAGCAACAGAAAGTTTCTATCGGTCTCCTGTGCTGCTTGAACCTCAGAAGTAAAGAGACTTTTACAAATGTTGCCAGTAAAATCCATATCACACCAGCAATGACAAGGTAAGCTTTGCTATGATTACAGTGCTAGGCTATTCCTATGCTATCTACAGTTTTATTACAAACAGCAACCTAAACTACAACATAACATTAGTGAAGACTTAAACATGGTTATCTAAATATAATTTAGTACATTTAAACATCACTGTTTAAAGTTTTACCAGCCTTTGTATGGGAGCCTATATTCATTGTTTGGCAAAAAGCAGTGTTCCTCTGTTTGTCTGTGTTTTTATTAAGCAATTATATGTTAGCCTACATGTAATCCTTATATTGTACTGAAATGAGCTGTATTCCTTGAGGCCTGATCCTCCAATAGCACTTTTTGATAAGTTGTGTCAACCCAGTGCATGCCAGGTTTGTGCTGTGAATCTGAATTAAAAGTGATCACTTAAGAATAGAAATGAAAAGAGGTTGCGTGTCTTGCCATGTTATTAGGCTATAGGTTGCATTATAGTGGGCTCTATTGTGTTTGGTATGTGTACCATAATTTACCAGACTTTTACCAGATCATTTGTCTATGTTTTTGATTCTGACAGTGATTGTTACTGTATTTTGCCATAAATCTTCACTTTGCCTATTCAAAGCTCGAGGGCCAACACATAACTTCTAGATTTATAAGCAGCAACAAACTACATTTTAACATTTTATAATGACTAGTCATACTTCTGTTATTTTGATGAAAGTAACTCAAAAGTAATGCAAAAGTAGTGTAACTCATTACAGTTCAGAGACAGTAATATTGTAATGTAACTAATTACTTTCAAATGACAGTAATTTGTAATATATAATGTATTACACTTTGGAAGTAACTTGCCCAACACTGCCATTAACATACATTGGCCGAATAAAGCAATGAAAAACAATGTAACGTTTTTATGCTGCGCTGTTTGGGATTCGCCCTCGGTCTCTGTGCGCGCGTTTAAGTGCCCTCAATAGTGCACACACAAGTGAGACACAAACAAGCAATCGTTAATGTGTCATTAATGTAAATCAAACAACCCAAGACAAAGAGAAAATCACTTCTGTAGCTCTAAAAATAATAATATATTTAATTTATACAAAGAAAGTCTTATTTGATTTCTGTACCTAATGCTAATGTTAGGCCTTATAAAAAAAAAACAAAGTTGCACATTAATAAGTGTTTGCAATTTCTTTTTTGTTATTAGATTTTCCCCACCCCCTTTTTGCTGATCTGAAAAATAATCCGATCCGTGCCTCAAAAACTGTAATGTGATCTGAACCGTGAGTTTTGTGATCCGTCACACACCACTAGTAAAGTTAGTACACAGTAATAGCCATAAATGCTTTTGTACTAATAATTGGCATAATAATTTATTTCAGCGTTTCGGTTTTTCGGCTTTGGTTTCCTCTTTTTCGGTTTTCGGCCAAGAATTTTCATTTCGGTGCATTCCTACAAATTTGTAATACAGCTACAACCTGAATAGATGCTCGAGATTGTGTTAGGGGCGGGGCCATGCGCAGTGGCTCCAATGCATCATCGAGCTACCATTTTAGCCCCGCCCGAACAACCCTGAAGACAGAAATATGGAAAAACTGTTTACCGTAAAACTTCAAATAATAGCCGAGTCCCAAATAGACGCCTGTCTCTTTTAGACGCCTGGTGTGACGACAGGTTTGGGTAAATAAACGCCTGTCTCAAATAAAGGCCTGGTCTGTTTTTTAGTTTCGGGTTGTATTTAATCTTCTAAAACCCGTCAGATAGTCTGTTTAAGACAGTTCTATGGTGCAGATTGAACACGCTAAAGTTTTTTTGCTTACCGGTAGATGTCACGTGACAGACGCAGTCGTTCCTTTACTCATCACTATGACAACACAACAAGCTTCGTCGCCAGGATTGAGGTGACTAGCGAAGTGGCAATCGGGAGAGTGGGGACTTTTCCCCGTGGGCCGGTAGTGTTTTGGGGCCGCTGATAATAGCCGGGCTTTCAGTCTTTTGTCATGCATGCACTCCCGCCACACATTGTATTTCTCACGAGGAAACAGTATTTATCATATTTAATATGCTGCAGCGCCTAAAATGTATCTGGCCGCACTGCTCTCTCTCTCTATCAAGCCCGTCTTCCCTAGAGTTCTAGTCGAGCGAGCAAATACAAAAAAAGAAAGAGGCTACACAATAGCCAATCAGAAAATAGCACTGTTGTATCTGGGTAAGATTTCACGCAACAACCAATAAAAAAACATATCCTTGTTTGCTTTATTTATACTGTCAATAATTTAAGACTGTTGTTATTACACGAACTAAATTAAATTAAAAGCCTGTCTCTTATAGACGCCTGTCTCTTTTAGACGCCTGGTGTGATGATAGGTTTGGGAAAATAAAAGCCCGGGCTATTATTTGAAGTTTTACGGTAATCGTGTAACTTCACAATGCGTTTTAGCAATGCATTTATAATGTGTTTAGAAACAATACTGTGAAATTACTTGACATAAACAGTCGTGTTTGCTGTGTCTGACAGTAACTCACTGTGGGTGGATGTCCTCCATGCTGCCATCGCTCACGGTATGATGAGTAGAAAAGTTACTGTAAACTGAAAAGTGATAAAATGTATAAAATGCCTGAAAAGTGCTCAATTCTGAGAAACTAACACCTGTACTTACACACGTCAGGCATAGAAACAGCTCTGTTCTGACTCCTGGATAATGAGAAATATAAAAATAAAAATATAACAACAGGTAACCAAACATAATAAAACACATCCTTAACCCCATAACACATCCAGTCGATGGTGTTATCCAGTGACAGCACTACAGCAAACTACAAGGTTTAGCAGAAGCTACAATTAATATTTAAAAGTAATTATTTCATGAGTATATCTTTCAAAAACTGAAGTTCTTTATAAGAAATAAACACAATTAAGTGTCTGAAAATGCATTTGTAATGCATCATGTTACACTGTTTATACAGGCGCTGCAGCTCCCCCTTGTGTTTTGTAAAGAGATATGCAATCATTGCAGTGATCTGAAATCCTTGCAATGAGGTCAAACGATTGCAATAAGACAATTATTTAATAATTGTGACAGCCCTACCTTGTACCAAAAAACAACCCTGAGAGGCTCTTCAATCTAGACTTAAATTTGACCCTGGACCACAAAACCTTAAGTTTCAAGTAGCATGGGTATATTTCTAGCAAAAGCCAAAAATACATTGTATGGGTCAAAATTATAGATTATTCTTTTATGCCAAAAATCATTAGGATATTTTGCAAGGGATATTTTGTAAATTTTCTACAGTGAACATATCAAAAATGTATTTATCATTAGTAATGTGTGTTGTTAAGGACTTGGACAACTTTAAGGGTGATTTTATCAATCTTGTGATTTTTTTGTACCCTCAGATTCCAGATATGCTAACAAACCATACATCACTGGAAAACTTATTTATTCAACTTTCAGATCATTTAAAGAAAAATTACCCTTAGGACTGTTTTGTTTTTTGGTCCAGGGTCACATACATACAGTATCACAAAATGATTACAGATGATTACCTGCAACAGGATATGACGTGATACTCTAGAGTTTCTAATTTTAAGTGATTAATAACACTTTATTCTACGTGGCATTGATTCAACAAGGTGCTGAAAGCATTCTTTAGAAATGTTGGCCCATATTGATAGGATACCATCTTGCAGTTGATGGAGATTTGTGGGATGCACATCCAGGGCACGAAGCTCCCGTTCCACCACATCCCAAAGATGCTCTATTGGGTTGAGATCTGGTGACTGTGGGGGCCATTTTAGTACAGTGAACTCATTGTCATGTTCAAGAAACCAATTTGAAATGGTTCATGCTTTGTGACATGGTGCATTATCCTGCTGGAAGTAGCCATCAGAGGATGAGTACATGGTGGTCATAAAGGCATGGACATGGTCAGAAACAATGCTCAGGTAGGCCGTGGCATTTTAACAATGCCCAATTGGCACTAAGGGGCCTAAAGTGTGCCAAGAAAACATCCCCCACACCATTACACCACAACCACCAGCCTGCACAGTGGTAACAAGGCATGATGGATCCATGTTCGTATTCTGTTTACACCAAATTCTGACTCTACTATCTGAATGTCTCAACAGAAATCGAGACTCATCAGACCAGGCAACATTTTTCCAGTCTTCAACTGTCCAATTTTGGTGAGCTTGTGCAAACAGTAGCCTCTTTTTCCTATTTGGTCTTCTGCTGTTGTAGCCCATCTGCCTCAAGGTTGTGTGTGTTGTGGCTTCACAAATGCTTTGCTGCATACCTCGGTTGTTATTTTAGTCAAAGTTGCTCTTCTATTAGCTTGAATCAGTCGGCCCATTCTCCTCTGACCTCTAGCATCAACAAGGCATTTTCGCCCACAGGACTGCCGCATACTGGATGTTTATCACTTTTCACACCATTCTTTGTAAAAGAAATGGTTGTGCATGAAAATCCCAGTAACTGCGTAGATTGTGAAATACTCAGACCGGCTCGTCTGGCACCAACAACCATGCCACGCTCAAAATTGCTTAAATCACCTTTTTTTTCCCCATTCTGACATTCAGTTTGTAGTTAAGGAGACTGTCTTGACCAGGACCACACCCCTAAATGCATTGAAGCAACTGCCATGTGATTGGTTGAATAGATAATTGCATTGATGAAAAATTGAACAGGTGTTCCTAATAATCCTTTAGGTGAGTGTATTTTCTTATCCTTTTTTGCTAGCTGGGAAGAGTCTCTAAGATGTTCATCTATTGGTCAAACATGTCTTCATACAGTTATACAAACTCACAGATCAGAGTCTCCATTAACTTCACGTTTTATTACCAAATAACACTTTAAATGATTTATAAAAGGCTTTAAAAAGTACATTTAGTCATACTGTCCTTCATGCAGTTAAATCCAGTCAAACCCTTGTAAACAGAATCCAATGCAATACTCACAAATTTTCAGCAGATGGCGACAGTGTTTCTTCATCACAGGTCCATTCTTCACTGTCATCAGTGACTGAGAGCAACATTAAATACACAACACTTTATTGATAATACACTGAAACACAACAGAAAATAACACAAACTAGAGGAACTTACAGCTGCTTGTGAGCACTGGATTGTGTTGAGAAGACCTATAAAAGTCAAACATTTTAAAGAGGTCAATTAGCGTGTCATTGCAGTATAAATGAGGGTCAGATATCTTAACACACACAAGTGTAAACACTGTCACAAGATGAACTTTGGTATGGATTTTTTTTGTATCCATAGTGCAGGAGTGCAACTGTAGAATTGTTATTGTAATATTGCTTTTGTCCAACAGCTCTATAAACAAGACTGAAGTACAGAAAGTACAGACACTAAGTTTAAATATAAAGTACAGGCAGTAAGTTAAATATTTTCACCTTCAACCAAAATTGAAGCCAAAACATCAAACTATGCGTGTCAACAAGCATCGCTTTTATGCTAAATTTCAACAACTATGATTCCTGCAACATTTCTACTACACATTTGTACTCTGGACAAGGAGAGAGACTCAAACAGAAAAACATCCCAGCGCTTTTATACTAAACATCAATACTCATTCAACATCATTCGTCCAATCAGAGGACTAGAAAAATAAACTGATGTTTATGTTTATAGGCCACATGTTATGCTCATTTATTTCATCGGACGCACGTGTGGTGACGCAATTGGTTTGAACTTTACTTCCGGTTTCAGTTTTTTTTAATGGTCTGACTAGCTGCTAAACTGAACTCTTGAACAAATAACTCAAAAATAACAAATGTTTTGGTTTCCTATGTAATCTATGTGTTGTTTATTTTGCTTGTTATATAAATAAACTACTTTAAAACGACTTTGTTGATATTTATTCTTAGCTGAGTTTACCGAAAGTTACGCGTTTTCCACGAAAGCCGCTTGTTTATGTTGTTACTGCTGAAACCGTCTATAAGACTCAGGTGTGCCCACAATGTGTCTGAAGTTTTAGAGCGTTTATAGATCTAATTTCTGTGAATATAGTCTGGGACAATAGTATCTTTAGTTGAATTAGTGCTACAATGTGCTAGCAAATGCATTTAGAAAAGTCAGTCAGTGGCTGTGGGCGGGCTTTGTTTGTGTGACATCACATTAACAAGAGAATCAAAACAGCATGGCTAATGAGACCGCACACATTTATGTCCAAAAAATTTGTAAAAGTGGATTTTGCATATGTTCTTTAAATATACTGCTTTTTAATATTAGCAAACTAAACATAACCATATTGCATTTAACTCATTCCCCGACAGCCATTTTTTATTTTCTTCTAAAAGTATATAAACTAGGGCTGTCAATAGATTAAAATATTTAATCGCGATTAATCGCATGATTTCATGACTTAACTCGTGATTAATCGCAAATTAATCGCACATTTTTATCTGTTCTAAATTTACCTAAATGTAACACTTTTTAAGTTTTTAATGCTCTAATCAGCATGGATTTGGATAAT
Source organism: Misgurnus anguillicaudatus (assembly GCF_027580225.2). NCBI lineage: Eukaryota > Metazoa > Chordata > Actinopteri > Cypriniformes > Cobitidae > Misgurnus > Misgurnus anguillicaudatus. Next base: position 1,177,111 of record NW_027395276.1, on the reverse strand, counting down.
ATATATGCTATATGCAAATGTATGTCTACAACAGCCTGTTTACATTTTCAACAGAACCATCAGCCATAGTTTTATAAATGTTTTTGCCTTTAGAAGACCTTGTTCTTTCTCCATTTCTGTTTGCTGCTGCATCATTTGTGACCTGTGCTAGCAAATTGAATTGGGATGAGCAAATTTTCCAAAAATGTGTCATTTATATTTTAACATTCTCTATTAAAAACATCAAAACAATTGGAACAATTGTTGGAATCTGACAAAACATGACAGAACTATACCTGTTAATGCAGAGCAAAAACAATATCAATATACATATATGTTTTTCTTTTCTTGTTTAATTTTGACATTGAGACAGACCACTTTAAGACTGTAGGATAATGCAAGGGTTTAATATAATGACACAACACATACTTTTCCTTAACAGTTAACCAAACATTCACTTCAGATATAACAGATTATAGGTCATACCTGCGTGAATTCTTGTCAAAACAGATATTTTTAAACCTGTAATTTTGTGTTAGATGTCTATATATATCGAGCCCAGTCTCCTGAAGATGCGTTTAAATAGCACGAAGTGTCACGCACTCGCGCGTTTGTGTGCATGCGCTTCAGACGTCTGCGTCAGACATCGCTTTTGAGCCTTGTCCCTCTTAATAACTCTTTTAACATCAATCAGATCCCGAACTTTATCTCTCTTAATAATTATTTTAACATCAAGAAAGTCCTGCAGTCTATTTTCTATCATTTCTGAATGCTTTTTAAAATGAAACTAAAAAGTGAAAGACGACGCATCTTTGCTTTATGGATTTGGGACGGTACACCTCACAGAAAACGCGCAGATAAAGAAAACTGCACGTGCAGAAAACATGCATTTGAGATGTTAAAGAGCATTGGATTCGCTAGACGAGAGCTTAATGTTCTTATTTTTATGAAAAGCTCCGACTCATCTAGACAGCGCCGGTCACTTGCTGCGTCTCAATTCATCCAGCTGTGGGTCAAACAGAAATTGTGTGTTGCGTTAATCGCGCGTTAATAAAATGAGTGCCGTTAAAAGGAATTTGCGTTAACGCGTTATTAACGCGTTTATTTTGACAGCCCTAATATAAACATATATTAAATTAAAGAACAGACCCTCTGCTTTCTAACAAACAAACAGGGGAAAAAAACGTTTTATACTACCTACATTTTTTTCTACTCTTATAAACTAAATATGGGTATTTTTCCCTTTAACTTTTTAGCAAAATGCGGAAATAATTGCATTTTTGTGACTTTTTGAATTTTGTTAGAGATCAGATTCTAAAATTAGTAAATAATGTTTTGGCTCAGTTTAAATTGGGTAAGTGCGATAATCTAGTCAGTGGATAATTGTGGTATTGCAGATTAACATAAAAATTCTTCAGAAACACGTTTTTTTTAATGCAAATGTTTCCTCTTAATTGACGAGATAACTTGGGTAAAGAGTTAATATAACAAACACAAACGGGGTGGTGGTGGTGATTAGGGATGGGCATTCGATTAAGTTTTCTTTGTCGATCGTCGGGAGAATTAACGATCGACTATCGATTAATCATTAATATTTTTATAATAAAATTTGTTATTTAACTTTTATACTTAAAAAATGCAATGAATACAAATATACAGCGTGTTTTTCCTCGATGAGACCTTTATTACAAGATCAACTTGTGGCAGACAGTTAAACTATGTTTTAAACATATATGTGCGTGCATGTGCAGCGCTCTAAAGCAGCGGAACCTGCAGCTGCGAGCCAGCGTTCTTAAACAGAGACCTCATTATTAGTTCCAAAATAAAAAAAACAGATTTATGTTTAACATTAAATTAAACAAAAAACATAATACATAGATCTGAAAGGTTTTGTCAAAATGTAACTCAAAATTATTCAAGCCAGAAGAAAGTGCAAGATATTAGCCTTCCTAACATTAGGCTATAACAAATTAGGCTACTTAAAGCCTCGTGAAAAATAACTAACTTTAGTAACTCGCATAAAACTTCTGCACCAGTCTATTGAATTTTTTTTTGAGAAATAAAAGTATGTTTTGGGGTCAGACGCGACCGCAACCCATGGTGACCGTCAGTCCAGCCTCCGCCGAAAACAGCCGCTCCGAGGAGACTGACCGGGATGCACAGGTACTTCAGCGCTAACTTGGCTTATTCCGCATACAGAGTATGTGTGAAACAGCGTGCATTTTGTGAGCCTCATTTACCATTGTATAATTATACTAACATAGTCTTTTAGTTTTTATTTGTTGTAAAACAACAGTAAACACAAATTTACTATGGTCTCCAACTCCACAATATACCATAACCATGGTATTTGTAGTAAAATTGCGGAAATACAAATCGTTTTTAATCTGCAAAAAAAAAAACATTTTCACAATGATAAAATCATGCCTAATTTTCCTAAGATAGTAATTACAAAATTATATATGTTTGAAAGACGGAGATGCGCACCTGTCAATCTATTACATAACAGAGCGAGGCCAGAGACAAACGTGCTCATAAACGGGAGTAATATGAAATAATGTGTGCATCTTTGAATAACTGTAAGTATACATTTCTTTTAAATATATTTTTGTCATATAAAGTTTTGAGACATGGCCTAATAATGCTTTTTTCACTTTTATTGCTCATTTAGACTTATTGTGCGGGTAACAACGTTTTTGACGCATTTACCTCAGAGATTATTTTAGCAATATTGCTTTTTTTCCGGTAATAATACAATTTATATTTCAATCCTGTTTCATTGTCTGTTTATTCATTTCATTATGCTGTTATGTTAATGTGATGATATTTATTTGCCATATGAAACGTGCCGTTATATGAATACTTTTGTATAATATTCAAATTATATGCGGAATAATGTGTGCATCTTTGAATAACTGTAGGAATACAGTTGCTTATTTTTGTCAAAGTTTTGAGAAATAATAACATTGTGAGGATTTATTTCCATATGAGACGCTTTTTGTCGTTGAATACTCTCGTTTATTATTTGGAAATCATATACATACATAGTAGGAAATATATAATGTGGAAGGGTAGACTTACAAAGTTACTCTGCTTATTTTTATTTATGATATATGTGGAGAAAACCATTGCAAAACTGCTGATTTGATCCATTCAGATCCTGACCACCAGGCTAGAGATTTTAAACATCCTTAATCCACACTTACTAGTCTGTCAAATAATATCTAAAATATATTGTTTTGTAAAAAATGATGCTTTGTTCTATTGTTTATGCGGAAAAGTGTTCACAGAAAGTGTCAATCACATGAACGTTTCATATGCAGAATAAGCGGTCAGCAGCGCACTGCAACGGGTGCTTGACGGATTCGCCGCACACATACGCAAACGCACTGCATACGGAGTATTTGTGAAACAGGAGTTAGATTAAAAAAAATGCATTAGATTAATTGATAACAAATTACGAAATCGACGAAATTCTTAACAATCAATTATCGATCGTCGATTAATTATGCCCATCCCTAGTGGTGATACTGCAATTAGAGCTGCACGATTCTGTATAAAATGAGAATCACGATTCTTTTGCCTAAAATTAAAATCATGATTCTCTCACGATTCTCAAGAACTTTGTTAATTTTAAAGATGTACAACCCCTGAACATTAGTTTAACATTAGTTTTTACAGGTGCAAAGAATTATGCTTCTGAAAGTTTCAGATAAGTGTACATAATCTTTAAATTCAGTTAATGTTAATTGTAGAGTTGTTATGTATTCATTTTATTTAAAGAAAAAAAATTAAAATATACATTTTAAGTAGACATGGATTAACATTACTTTATGGTAATGAGCTATGATGCGGTTCGGCGCCAACCAATCGCAAGGCGGAAACGTTAGGCGCCAACCAATCGGAAGGTGGAAACCTCCGCTTGAGAGATTTCCAGAGAATCCTTTCAAGCGTTTTTTTGATGCTCTCGCTGGCAGCGTGAATGTCCATCGGGTGAATAAATCTACATGCACGCTTAATCTTTATGCCCACTACACATATACAAGAAAACATAATATAAGCAAGCAGTCAAGTGCAAAGACAGCAAGTGTGGTTATTTGGACGGACGCAGCCAATGTTTCCCTTTTGGAAGGGATAAGATACTAAAACAACGTCAAGGTTCTTGTCGGACGTACCTGCGCATTGCTCTGCCTCAATCATTCTCTTTAGTTTGTGTTTCTTTCTGTCTAACTTCTCGGTGAAAGCATCCGCTGTACCAGTGGAGCGAACACGAGCACATCTGGCTTGCCCAATAATAAAGAAATCGCGGCCGCTGTGATTGCGTGTTGTTGAGAGAACTGAGGAAACTGCGTCTTTCCTCCTTAAAAATATAATTACCTGAATCGTCGAAATGCTGAATTAAGATCGTTTGGGGGGTCGAATCGAGATCACGATCTTTTAAAGCAACACTATGTAGTTTTCATGTAAAATGACTTACAGCTCCCCATGTGGTTGAAAAGCGCAACAGTGCCTGGTATCAGACACTCTTCTGCAGGCAGGGGGAGGGGCGGGGCTGTGTGCTCTACCCTCCACCGCCACTTTCAGAGTGTGCTTGTAGCAGCTAGGAGGCTGCTCAAGTTGCAGCAACAGTACAATTTGTCCAGTTAAAAGTTGTTCTATCACTGAAATAATTTTAGAGACATTATTTAAAGGTAAAAAAAACTACATAGTGTTGCTTTAACGATTAATCGTGCAGCTCTAACTGCAATTACAAAGAAATGTGACACTTCCTGTGTTGCATTTTAAGTGTAAATGGTTGGAGTGATATGGATGAATTTGTCTACCTGCTGCTGAAGCTGATGTTATCGCCATCTGTTTGCCCTCGCCCAGCAGCCTGTGATGCCCTTTTCCCGAGCTCCAACATCTCTTTAATGTTTAACTCCACATTCATCACTGATATGTAGCCATCTTAAAAAAGACAAGATATGTATAATTAGGTGAAATAATGCATTTGCATAGTTGACTATGATATTGAGACACCAGCCGTTCATCACTCATTCCCACAAATGATTTTCAAGCATCTCTCACATTTGTTGTTGGCGTCTCTGGCCAGCCATTTGCCTTTGGGGCAGTTGATGGTTCGGATGATGCTGATGACGTCTCCGCTCTTGACTGGCAGGTCGTGTTTGCGCAGTTTGCTGGCCACGAGAACTTTGGCCTGATACATGGGCTCCTCCTGTCCAGTGATCTATGGAGACACACGAGAAGCACCTCAGGACTCAAGCAGTGCGTACATGTACAGATGTAGGTGGTATTGACTAACTTTAAATTTCTTGTGCATCTCATTCCTCTTCTTCTCCTTCTCTTTCTGTTCTTTCTTCTCCCTTTCCAGACGCTGCTTCTCTTTCTTCTTCTGCTCCTTTTCATCGTGGTGTTCAGGGCTTGGTTGGTCCTTTCTGCGTAAGTCGAAGGAAACTGTACTGTAAGTGTTTTGTATGTTTACTGTAAGATTATTGTGCAGAATATAATAAGACATTTTATAATGGGAAGACTTGAAAACAAAAACATGTATGTCACATTACACTCAAAGTACACTGCAAAAATGACTTTCTTAGTATTTTTGTCTTGTTTTCAGTAGAAATATCTAAAAGTCCTTACATCAAGATGTTTTTTCCTGATGAGCAAAATGCCATAAGAAAATATGTCTAGTTTTTAGACAAAAATATACAATTTAAGTGAATTTGTGCTTAAAACAAGCAAATATGTCTGCCAATGGGGTAAGAAAATTTAGCTTGAATTAAGTGTTTCGGAAAAAAAGGAAACTTATTTCAAGATTTTTTTCTCACCCCATTGGCAGATATTTTTTCAATTCACATAAATTGTATGTTTTTTGTCTAAAAACTAGACTTCCTTAGGTCATTTTGCCCATACTGAAAAGAAGACAAAAATGCTAAGTACACTGCAAAAAATGATTTTCAAAAAACATTCTTAGTATTTTTTGTATTGTTTTCAGTAAAAATATCTAAAAATTCTTAAATTAAGATGCTCTTTCCTAATGAGCAAAACGACCCAAGAAAATAAGTCTAGTTTTTAGACCAAAAGTATCAAATTTAAGTGATTTTGTTCAAAAAAATCTGCCAATGGGGTAAGCAAAAAAATCTTGAAAAATTTTCTTAAACACTAAATTCAAGAAAAATTCAAGAAAAATTTGCTTACCCCATTGGCAGATTTTTTTTTGCTTGTTTTGTGCACAAAATCACTTAAATTTGATATTTTTGGTCTAAAAACTAGACTTAAATTAAGATGTTTTTCTTGATGAGCAAAACGACCCAAGAAATTAAGAAAATGTAGTATTTTTGTCTTGTTTTCAATAAAAATATCTAAGAATTTTTTTCTTAAAAATCAGTTTTTGCAGTGTATTATTACGTACGTTTACATTTTAACATATTTTACACTTAATAAAATTAAAGGAGCTGTATGTAACATTGACCTCTAGTGGCTGAACTTAGTACCGCAGTCTAAATTCGAAATATTGGAGATGGTTTATTCTCCGCCTCCCGCTCGGGTTGTCATACACATGCAGGAGTGAACTAATGATGGAAAGCGTACGTTTACCTGCTAAATTTTATGTTTGCAATGTTTTGGTTACAGTTTGAAATTACAAACCCGCTCGTGTGGATATTTGAAGAGTTTGGTTACAAAACAATAAACGTCATAAAAAATTAGTTAACAACAAAATCAGTCAGTATTAAAAAGTAAATTCTTAATTTTACGCAAAATACAATATCCGCTGTGTTATTCTGTCATCTTTTCTCCCTATTTTCCAAACCGCGAAAAATGTCAGTCCTCCTTCTCTGCAGAATGCAATGAATCCGCTCAACCAATCACAGCGCACCATTCCACGCATTTTAAACAACAACGGCGGCGCTTTGAATACAGACAGAATCCTAGTTTTCTAATAATCTAATAATTTACATGAGAGGCATTCGGGTGAAGGAAAAATGCCGGCTGTTGCTTGTTCTCAAATGACAGCATCAAGTTTCTGTCATGCTAACACATTGACCCCAGGGGATCTTATGAAAAACGTTCCATTATTTTACTTGAAGTCAATTAAAATTAAGCAGGACTAAAATTTTTTACGATTGATCGCTGTCAAAAAAGTCCAAAGATGACGCCCCAAGGATAACAGCCGCGTCTCATTTCGGAGGTAGTGTCCGCTGGAGGTCAGATTTATTGTCCATTGCGGTCTTATCTAAGCAACTTTGATAACTGGCAACCGAGCTGTGGAAATACACTTTTGGCTAAATTGGCAGTGACAGGATCACACAGACCAAAATAAAAACAGACATTCTGACCAGTAAATACCATTTCAAAAAGGAAAATAACGGGCTACACAGTTTTTCAGAGAAACATATGCAAACTTAGTATGTTTCCTAAATATCTACAAATATATTTCAGTATTTTTCTTGATTTAGTACAGTCAAAAACTTACATACAGCTCCTTTAAGTCTATAACTGTATCTCAATCAGATATATAAAAATATATAAATTCAATTAATACCTGTCGTGTTGTGTCTGGCCATTTTGATCTTCAGAACTAGACCTTCAGATTATAAGATCAAAAATTATTTTTGTGCAACCTGTTTGAAATACTGTAGTGTGCTGCATGCGAACACATTAATGTTGTTTCAAAATTATGATATAATATAAATGTAAACCAACCATGGAGTGACAAGCCACATACTCCTCCGCCCTTCCACTTTCTGTTAGAGAAATTAAAATTTGACATTAATATAGAGATATTTCCATTTTATTACCGCTGGCTTCAGAGACATAAAGAAAGATAAAAAAATAACCTAGTTGGAAAATGCAAGGTTTAGATTTCATCATTATCATGCAATACCATCACACAAACCAGTGCTTTAAAACAGTGGTTCTCAAACTTTTTCCGCGTGCAATCCTTCACGGCCCCCCCAAAGAAAATTTATGACAAAAAACTGTTCTAAAAATTTAACATTTTAATTAAACAAAACATTAAGTTATACAAAGTAGTGCTGTTGGTTAGTAGCCTTCTATCTTTTTAGGTTTAATTACACAGAATTCATGATAAATGAATGTATTTTATAAAATGTTATAAAACTGGGGACCCCCTGGCACCATCTCACGGCCCCCGGACCCCAGTTTGAGAACCACTGCTTTAAAACACATAAACTTTGTCTAAATCAAAGCTAGAGCTTTAGGTGTTGCTACACAGATGATAATAGTGCATTTAGTGGAGTTATGTTTGATCTAGGATCATTTTAAAATCATTTTATTTGTCAATTGATTGTTTTGTCTATATCCTTCACAGTGATTTGGTCATAACAACAAACAGAAATGAAATAAAACAAGAATTTAAAATCATTTAGGTCTGCATCAGGTTACTCACCACATGGCCATTATCAGCATATGGATCTGCAAAACAAACATAAAATCACAATTTCCATAAATCAGTGAAAACTTTCTTTTAACCGCACTAATGCAAAACTCACTTTTTGGAGCTCCTTTACGTTTCTTGGAGTTTTGAGAAAATGGGAATTTGGGGGCCGCCTCAACGTCCTCATAGACATTTTCACAGGTTTCATGGAAATGCTCTTGAAGAGAAGAACTGAGCCAGAAAATCACAAGAAATACAGAACAAATAAAGATAAGACTGGATAGGCTTGTTGAAAAATAGTTTTTTCTATAAAAGCCAAATTATAAAACAAATCTACAACATTGTATTGCACAAAAAAAATCCTGCAGTAAAAGATACACCGGACTATTATAGGCAAAGTTAAAATTGCAATGTCAAATTTTGGATAGTTTTGATCTATAGATGTTAAAGGGGACATTTCACAAGACTTGGATGAAGATGTCAAATAAATCTTTGGTGTCCCCAGAGTACGCATGTAAAGTTTTAGCTCAAAATATCATATAGATAATTTATTATATCATGTTAAAATTGACACTTTGTAGGTGTGTGCAAAAATGTGCCGTTTTGGGTGTGTCCTTTAAAATGCAAATGAGCCGATCTCTGCACTAAATAGCAGTGCCGTGGTTGGATAGTGCAGATTAAGGGGCGGTATTATTATAAAAAGATCCCCTTCGGACGTCACAAGGAGAGCCAAATTTCAATTACCTATTTTTTCACATGCTTGTGGAGAATGTTTTACCAAAACTTTTTACCAGACCCAAATATAGCACTAAAACACGAAAAGAGTCAGATTTTCATGATGTCCCCTTTAATATGATATCTATGCAATACCTGTAGCTTTTTATTTTGCACAACCACAGTGTGTTAACATTTACACATTACATAGTAGAGATGGACCGATATATTGACCAATAATCGTACTGGGTGATAAAAAACAATATTTCATTACACGGACGATACACTGTACACTGTAAATCTTGATGCCCAATCCAGATTCGTTGCCTGCATCCGATTATATTGACGACCCGCTTACATCATCTTTTAAAGTCAACTAGTATTCGATATCAGCATTTACACTTAACACTTGGTGAAATAATTCAAAGTAGACATACTGACCCAGAACAGCTTAAACCACAGAGGAAGTAAAATCTCGCAAAAGTCGAAATATGCATGCAAAGAACACGGACAAATTGATTAATTTGCCAGGGTCACATTTTCAGTGACGCACAACATGGCTGGCTGTTTGGTCCAGTTGGGTGATTCTCGAAATTAGACTTAAAAAAGAAAATGCTATCAAAATAAGAAACCTGTTACAAACATCTCTTCATGTACTATTTTGCACATGATTTCAAATGACATCATACAATCCAATTTTTTTCACATTTAAGGGAAAGATTTTACGGCAACGTGTCCATGACTGGATTTGGGTTCTTTGACACATAAATATTTATAATTTAAGAACCTAAAAAATAAAAAGCTTCAGTGCATGTTATACTATAAACATTTACAGTAAAGAAACATGTGGTATTTGGTGATCATTTGTAAATGTAAAGACAATAATAAGGAATATAAATGTGTCCAATACCAATTTTCTCATCCTCCGCAACAATTTTCAATCATTGTTTAAGCCTTAATGAACTAAGATTTTTTTCTTCCAAAAAAAAAATAAATAAAATGTTGGAAGAGACATAATGGACTGTGACACTCAAGATGGCTGCCAGGTAAGCAGTTCTTATTTTTTCTCTCCAGATAAAAGTTGAATGTTTGTAATAGTACCTTTAATAGTAACTTTTTTTTAATTTAGTTTATTTAATGTAATATCATGTTGCGGTAATGATAATTTATGATAATGATCATCTAAAAATTTTAAATAATTCTTTAGGAAATGTTTTTTTAAATCCTCTAAAAATAATGGTTATAGTAAGTTCAGACCTTGTGCGCAAAAAAAATGACCTTAAGGGCCTTTTAAAAATTCTGATGCTGGACACCTTCTAATTCTGAATTTCGTGAGAATCAGCCAGTTATGTGGTCCAATATGCAAAGTTACGTGACTTTTTTGATGCGCATCTAGAGATTCATTTGGTTAAAGTGTTTCCATCGTAGTTCATGGGCATGTTTTCTCATCGGATAATAAAATGTATCGGATTCAATTGAGTGCATACGTTTTTATGCGCATATTCAGAATTTATGTGCATCTTTGCATTACCATCCAGCATTTATTATGCGATATTTCAAAATGAGCATACAAATGGGTAGATGGAAACATGACTAGATCTTCAAATTGAAAATCTATATCTCTCTTGGTTGTACATTTTTCAGATGCAGGCAACTATTGTCATTCAGCTGTGACCATATATCCACATTACAGCAGCTCAACTTCTCATGGCTTAAATACTTACTTTGGTTCTGATGTAAGTTGCTGTTCACTGCTCAGGTTAAATGCCGCATGCGATCCATTTTCTCCGAGATCTGCAGTCACCGTTTCTGGAGGAGGAACCGACTGTAGATATGGCAGGGCCTCGACACTTCTCGACTCTTCGTCTACTGATCCACTGTGAAGCTCTCCTGACCACGTGTTCTTTGGACCAACATGACCTGCACTAACTTGGACCAGCGTAGCCCGAACGCGCAAACCGTCGTCCTCATCCGGCAGGGTTGGTGGAGGCAATGAATCAGAAACTCTGTGGAGACATTCTGTCGCTTCTAATTCAAGGGCTGCTATATTTATTGGGTTACTGTCATTGGTATCTGGAGCACAAGTATCAAAATCTGGAAATTCAGGGGGTGGTGGAGTTGGGTTTTCGAGCGTCGCATTTCTGGTGGCCAGAAACTCAGATTCAGGTTTACGTTCTGAAACAACACAATCAGTCATTATTTAGCAAAAAGAACTCAGTTAACTTTATGGGGTGGTTTCCCGGACAGGGATTAGCTTAAGCCAGGACTAGGCCTTCGTTTAATTAGGAAATATAACTAGTTTAAACAAACATGCCTTACTAAAAACATTACTTTTTGCATTTTGAGGCAAGACAAAGGGCACTGGTGTATTTTAAGATATGTTCAGTACAAGTTGGTTTTAGTTTGGACAGCTCTTACATTTATTTTAGTCTAGGACTAGTCTAATCCCTGTCCGGGAAACCACCCCTCTCTCAAATAGATATATTTTAGCAGACCAAAACAATAAATAAATTGTGAACTTTATGAGTATTATATGGGGCAAGGATTCCCAAAACCCTGGAGGTTCCCTGGGGGTTAATGAGTTGATACAAAAACACTTAATTACAATTAAATCATAAAATGTAAATAAATCACAAAAAAGAAATGAATGTTTTTATTACTAACAAAAATATCCAAAAACATTTTATTTGGTTACTCTGAATTTCATGTGACCATCACACAACACTGCAATATATCAAAAAAACTAAAAAATCATGCAAAAATTGACAGATTTTACCAATTAAAGAAAATTATCAGATGAAGGTCCAATAACAAGCAATAATACTGTAACAATAACTACATAAAATACTATTGATATAAACTTAAAAAACAGACGAAAAATAAAGGTTTTTAAAGTTAAACATGCTGTACAATTAGATTGTTAAAAATGTTTACTTAAAGGGCAACTATTGTCAGATTCATGACTTTACATTTCATTTGGTGTGTAGGTGTGTATTAGTAGGGGAGAATCGGGGCGAAAGTAACGTGGGACGAAAGTAACAAAGCGATTTTCTCCGAGCCCTGATAACATTTGCATTCCAAACTATGACAGCATATGACAGCTGGGTATTGTTAGCAATTTCACAATTCGATTCGATTTCGATTCTTGAGGCTTCGATTCAATTCAATATTGATTTACTTCCTTCGATATTGATTCAATAATAAGTAAATCCACAAGCAATTAAGTACCTGAGTATATTTTTTAATAATGTGTGTAGTATTACTAATGTTCAGAGGTGGAAAAAGTACTAAAATATTTTACTTAAGTAAAAGTAAAGTTACTGGTCTAAAAATCTATTCAAGTAAAAATAAAAAGTAAATCATTTTAACTTTACTCAGAGTAAAAGTTACTTTTTTACAGCAGGGAGAGGTGGAGGATTTTAGTATAGTTCAAAAACGACAAGGGAATATAAATCTCAAACTAGTTATTTTTAATTGTAGGAACATCTTTACAATTAAAGTGCAATAACAAAAAGTTAATATAATAAAAAGCTTTTTTAAACTAAGAAACATTTATGGAATTATTTAATGATTTTACATGCGAGTTATGCACTTTTGAAGGTGGTCTGCAGCTTGTAAATACAATCACTATAGTAAGGTTGTAATTGATGTATTGCTGGTAACATACATTATTTTATTAAACTATATATCTAGTTTAAATGAGCATATAATGAGATGAGTGCCATGTCATACTTTTGACACGTTTATTGTCTTCTAGCGTCCCTGACCTGGGTACCTGATGTCAGACCTCTCTCTCTCTCTCTCTCTCTCTCTCTCTCAGTGGAAAGTAGTCGCTTAAATATGACCAGGGGTTTCTTTCATAAGATTTGAACTGAGGCGGGTCTGCGTTAGCGCGCACCTGTCCATCTCCATGGTTCTTTTTGCGCGTTCCCCCGCCCATCAATCATCCGTTGCGCGTCTTTATCACCTTGCTTTTTAAAAAAAAAACTGTAACAGATATGATTTAAAATGTAGCGAAGTACAATACTTCAAACAAAACATACTTAAGTAAAAGTACAGATTTTAAAAACTACTCAAAAAAGTAAAAGTACACAAAAAACTACTCATTTACAGTAACGTGAGTAAATGTAATTCGTTTCTTTCCACCTCTGCTAATGTTTGATCACGTTGATGGTGCAGGCTTGAAAGAAGTGCTGCTGTTTGCCATCTTTGATCTTTCTGTTTTGATATAGCGCGTCTTGTACAACGCTGAACGCTCTCACTAGAGTGTTGCCCACAGTGCCGCCACTGGCCGGGGGTGCTGAATCGATTCATAGAATTTGATGAATCGATATTGAATTGAGAAACAAATAATTGCAATGCATTGATGAATCGATATTTTTACCCAGCCCTAATCTTTAGCATGCAACCCTCAACAGAACTGACAAATATCGGGTTATTTACTCACAGTTTTCCGTGTGTAGATACTGCTAATACTGTTGTATATGTTGAACATTGATATTATTGTAATTTGATTTAATTTTCATAGTGTTCAAATTGTTAAAAAATGTTTTATTTGCAACATTTCAAGTTTGTACCGTCGGTTGCTTTTAAAACATTTGATAAAACTGAAATTTAAAATGAAAATGTAATTTCATTATTTTTTACAAAGATAAATTACAAAATATGTTTTTGAAGTTAGACAGGGTTCCCGCAGCATATTTCAGTTAAGGCGGCCCGCCTAAGCTTGGAAACCCTACTGCTTTAACTAGGTTAACTTCCTGGGCCTGTTGACGTGGACAAGGCCGATATTATCATAATTCCTCCCGCTTCTGACTCACAGCCTGTAAGTTAACTCTTGTTTGCAACCAAATCTTTCAAACATGGTAAGGAGCGTCAAATATATTCTGGCCAGCCCCAACATACAGATTAGCTGGCCAATCAGGGACACAGAGCTTTTCAAATCGATGAGATTTGTACAAAATCCATGCGTTTCAGGAAGAATGTGACATCTGGAGCTACAAAGATTTGTGGTATGTGGAAAATAATGCGTTTTTTAACCATAAGCCACGCGGACACATTGTATTATACCAAATACACAAAATAACTCTCCAATTTTGGTGCCAAAATGCCACCATTTGGTGGCAGTCTGTTTTTAGCAATAAAATAGGTGCTCTTTAAAATCCCAGCAGGTACTTCAAGTACATAATTTAGGTCAAGGAGGTTCACAAAATTGACATGGACTCTTTATGATATGGGCTCTTTAAATAAATAAGTAACACACGATTGCAGATAAACTACTTAAATAAAATGAAATTACATGTTTACATATCATCATCGCAGATCATCAGGACTTCACTGCCCTCTCTGCAGGCTATTTACCATTGCAGAGTCCACAGAAGAGCTTGAAACCATTATTAAATACCCCCAACACGGACCGTTCACACGCCTACCCTCAGGACAGAGGTACAGGAGTGAAAATCTGAATCTTGAACGAATCAAGTAACAACTCAGAAAACAAGGAAATAGGCAGGGGTACAAACAGCCACCTACCAGTGGTGTGCGTCTCACTTGAGTCAGTGAAGTGGCCTTGAGTTGTATATCTGCCGAGATTCACATTTGGAGGTCTAGGTGGCTTTAAGGGCACAAGGCCCAGGGATTTCAGGTCAGGTAAAGGCTTGCGTACTGGAGAATGATCCTTTTCCGGTCGTGTGACTCCATTCAGCTTCATATAAGTGATGGTACCTAAAATACAGGGGATGGTACATGAATATCAGCAATAGAGGTAACTTTCCATTATAAGCAGTCATTATTATGCAAGATAAAAACTAACATTTAAATAAACATCCATTAAACGTTTAGTGACTTACTGTGTGATGTTTTATTGACCTTCAATGGGGACGTGGAGGCATAAACAGGGACGCCATTAAATGGACATCTTCCCCGTGCAGGGAGCACAGTCTCAGGGTGAGAGCTCTCAGATTCAGTCGGGGATGGAGGACTATCGGTGGACGCTGTACTTTTATTTAAGTAAAAGCCCTTTGGTCTGCCACACACTAGCAGGTTTTTATGCGAGAGCTTCCTTTTGGCTTTCTCGAGCGTGCTGATGACGTGCTGGTCGAAGAATTGAGAAACACTACTAGGAGACGAACCCGTCAGCGATTCGCTTGGCGAAGATGTAGACGGATGGTCTGGACTGGGACACTGCGAGCCAGGGTTTGACACCGTAGCCTGGTGGACCTCAACAGGTCCTGGATTCAAAGCTTTAGCAGTGTGCTCTTCTGTGTGACCAAATTTTCCTATGTCTTTACCGGATAAGGAAATTTTGGCTGGCTTGTATGGTGCAGGCATTGGTTTCTTGATACATCTGAGAGGTGATGTGATTCCCTTTGATAAAGGAGCAGCAGAATCAGGCTTTGGCTCGCTTGAAAGTGGCAGCACGAGGGGCAAATGGCGGACTTGATATGACGGTCTGTTCCCACCATCTTCACACCGATTGTCTTCAGGTGTTGTGTGAGAAAAGCTTGAGAAAGATACAGGCCATTTTCCTGAAGGAACGTTCCTGTCTTCTCTAAAAATGACTCGAGGTAGACCGGGTGGTTTCGTCTCCACTGTTGAACCTGAGGTTATGTTTATAAAACCAGAGCGGCCTAAAGTTGAGAGGCGTTTGGGTTTCTCAGGAAACAGAGGTCTGTTTTTTGCCATGATCTCTTCCTGAAACTTTGCCCTGATGGATTTGAAACTGGAAATTTCCTATAATCAATATAAAATGATCAGACTACTGACAGCAATGTATTTATCAATACATGTAAACAAACCAAAATATAAAAAATATTTAGAAAGCAGTGTACCCCTAGGAAAATTAAGCATGTTTTTAATATAGCACAAGTGTACTTACCATATTTTTAGCAAATTAATTACCACAAATTTAGATTTAGATTATAATCATGGTTCATTTGCATACGCTTAGGACAATATTTAGTAAATAATTGGGTAAATAATTAAGTGTTTGTGATATAAACGTTCATCCATACACACATTCGTTTGGTAAAACATGACGTGTTTATCCTTTAAAATATTAGATAGATTGTTATCTCACTGCTAATAACCTCATTACCTGCTCCATTTTTGTTTTATCTCCTACTTGGCTGAACACGGACTCCATGAACCTCACATAATATCAACTAATCGAAAAACACAACTCATTCAGACGAAACAACACACGCTTTCACGTTTGAACCCGGCGCTCTATTGAAGCCTTGGCTCATGAATATTTAATAGGCCCACGCCGCTAATCGCCCTGGATTGGCTAAAAGACAGAAGTTGGTAAGCGGCTGTTCAACTTGATTGGTCGAAAGAGAAGTTGGTAAATAAGATAGCAAATGATTGTTGACGAAACGCTTGATACTTAATATTAATTATGCTCCCAGCATAAGAGGTGAGTTTGTCTTAAAGCAGAACTGCGCAGATTCATCGAAATATGACATCAAAGTAGCGCGAGAGCAGACTGCTCAGAATCCTTCTCGCGGTACTTTAAGTTCATTCGCCGATTGTTCTGCGCAACCACATATAAAAACAAATACAAAAAGACAGTAACTATCAAAGAGATCAACCAAACTTTAAATGAGTCATATTCAATCGCAACAATAAAACGTAAAACGTAAGCAGCCTAAAATCTGTGACGTTATGTGGACTTATTTCAAAAGTTCAATAAAAAAGTAAGATATAAAAATAAGGAAACTGCGAATTAGAATTTTCTATGTCTCTTTATTTAATTTTTTTTTTTTTTTAAATAAATGTAACATTTCCTGAGAATTAGTATTTTTAAATTTGTATATTTAAAAATATACAAAAAAAGGCCAAAAATATTTGCTGAAATATATTTTGGAATATGTTTACAAGATATATTTTTCACCAATATATTGTTTACAAAAATATATTTTTCACCGATATATGTTTTGGCAATTTTTTTTAATTTAAAATATATGTTAAAAGTAAATACTTTTTAAAGCATTAAAAATATATTTAGCCCTCCATATATTTCAATCTGAGGAAATATATTCACATTGTATTGGAAGATAAACGTTGTTTATGTTACAAGCCTGTAAACATTAAAAAAAAGGTTCAAATTAAATATATTTAACTTGTTTTTAGCATATATTTAAAATATATTTAGGCAAAATATAAATTTTTGCCATATGGGATGTAAAATTAGACATGTATTTGCTTCCCCTTGAAATACATTTTGAAATATATGCTGATATATGAAGGTTAAAACTAAATATATTTCCAAATTCAAAAATATATTAAGTTGAGCATTAATTCTACAAAATGTATTTAGCATATAATTATTTTAAATATATTTTTGCCCTACTGACAAATCCAGCTAAGGTAGCTGTTTTTTGCTGGTTTAAAGTGGCAGTAGCTGGTTCAAGCTGGTCCTCCCAGCCTGGCAAAGTTGGTGAAGCGGGTGGGTCATCTGGTTTTCCAGCCAGTCAAGCTAGACCAGCTTAAAAAGTGACCAAAACACAGCTAGACCAGCTTGCTACATCATCAATACCAGCTAAAACCAAGCAGGGAGACCAGCTAAAACCAGCTCATAGTTGGATTTTCAGTAGGGTGGCCAGAGCATTTTTTTTTTTTTTTTTGCCATATGGGGTTTGTGACAAGTATTTCGTAACTACTCCCCCTCATCCCCTAACCCTGTTGATCATTTACAAGACAAACAGCTTTTGCTTTGTGGACTTACCTATCAGATAAATCTCAAAGCTAGAAACAGTTATTTCAGCTATGTGTGGATTTGTGTTTTCTCTCTGTACATTTGGAGGTTTTATTTTATGTTTAAGTCATTGTGTTTCAGGCAGATTTACAGATGACATACTACACAACAGGTAACAGGAAATTTACTCCATTGGTCTTCTCGTGTTTTACATTTCAGTTAATACATCAATATTTGATCTATTAAGGGCTAATTCTTCAAGACATATGAGAAGTGTTGGAAGACCGGCTCCTATTGACTGTAAACTCAAGAGCTGGTCAGCATGGTCACCATGTAACTCTTGCACTGAGAGGATGGTAAACATTTTAATTATAGAACTCGGACTATGTATTTTTCACCTTTTATGCATTAAATGTCATTCTGATAGGGCTACAATACTTAATGTTCAAAACTTTAACTTTTTTTTACATCCTAGACATTTAATTTCTATGAAATTATTTAATAATAATATCTTAGTTAAAAGTATTTTGTAGTTTCGTTTCCAGTACTTGGAGCGTCCCTCTCAGTTTGGGGGTCAGCAGTGTGTTCACAGTCAGTGGGATAAGAGAAAATGTCCAGAAGAGGGAGACTGTCAACCTCAGGACCACTGCGGAGAAATGTTCGCATGTGGGCCCAGTGGTAAACATTTTTGCCTGCCTTTGCATCTATGTTTTCCTGATCATATTTTAAATGGGGTGTGCGTGTGTTCTCATAGGACGTTGTATTGGACAGCAGCTTCGCTGTAATGGTGAGACCGAATGTCTATCAGAGGAAGATGAATCTGACTGTACTGTCATCAATACAAGAGAAACCAAATGTAAAGAAACCGACATGATGCTCATACCAGGAGCTGAGAAAGGCACTCAAGGGTATGATGATAACTAAAAAAATACACGTCATATATTTCTTTAAGTCATAGAACTGGTTTATTGGAGATATACACTCACCTAAAGGATTATTAGGAACACCATACTAATACTGTTTGACCACCTTTCGCCTTCAAAGCTGTTTTAATTCTACATGGCATTGATTCAACAAGGTGCTGAAACATGTCGGATTTGTGGAGATTTGTGGGATGAACATCCAGGGCACGAAGCTCCCGTTCCACCACATCCCAAAGATGCTCTATTGGGTTGAGATCTGGTGACTGTGGGGGCCATTTTAGTACAGTGAACTCATTGTCATGTTCAAGAAACCAATTTGAAATGTTTCGAGCTTTGTGACATGGTGCATTATCCTGCTGGAAGTAGCCATCAGAGGATGAGTACATGTTGGTCATAAAGGGATGGACATGGTCAGAAACAATGCTCAGATAGGCCATGGCATTAAAACAATGCCCAATTGGCACTAAGGGGCCTAAAGTGTGCTAAGAAAACACCCCCCACACCATTACGCACCACCACCAGCCTGCACAATGTTCTCATTCTGTTTACGCCAAATTCTGACTCTACCATCTGAAGGTCTCAACAGAAATCGAGACTAATCAGACCAGCCAACATTTCAACTGTCCAATTTTGGTGAGCTCATGCAAATTGTAGCCTCTTTTTCCTATTTGTAGTGGAGATGAGTGGTACCCAGTGAGGTCTTCTGCTGTTGTAGCCCATCCGCCTCAAGGTTGTGCGTGTTGTGGCTTCACAAATGCTTTGCTGCATACCTCGGTTGTAACGAGTGGTTATTTCAGTCAAAGTTGTTCTTCTATCAGCTTGAATCAGTCGGCCCATTCTCCTTTGACCTCTATCATCAACAAGGCATTTTCGCCCACAGGACTGTTCCTAATAATCCTTTAGGTGAGGGTACAACGAGAAAAAGGGACATTTTATGAGATGTGTTTAAGATATGTTTGGTGTCCCCAGAGTGTATATAATTTATTATAGCATGTTAAAATTGCCACTTTATAGGTGTGAGCAAAAATGTGCCATTTTTGGATGTGTCCCTTTAAATGCTAATGAGCTCAAGAAATGCAAACACTGATCACCATAATGGTGGTTTGTTGAAATTGAAACTCAGTTTTCTCTTTCTCCCTCTCTCTGTACTAAATGCAGTGCCGTGATGGGATAGTGCAGATTAAGGGGCGATATTATTATAATAAGATCCCCTTTTGACATCACAAGAGTAGCCGAAATTTAATTATCTATTTTTTCTTGCAGAGAATGGTTTACCAAAACGAAGTAACTGAGTTGATCTTTTTCACATTTTATAGATTGACAGAAGCACTGGGGATCCAATTATAGCATTTAAACATGGAAAAAGTCCATGTAAAGTCCAAAATTAAATGTGTTCTCAGTTTGTCACACCACAAAAATTTGTTATTAACCACCCAGACAAATTTGAATGATGAAAAAACGTCAAAGTAAATAAAATGAGTTGGTAAAAAAGGATTCTCTGCTCTTAAATGCTGGGGGCGTGTCCACTGTTGGCGCTAAAACCACGCCCACTTTGGGAAAAATCTGCAGTCTCTCTCAATTTTCTTATACCGATACAACCTATACGGATGCTCCTGATTGTGTTAGGGGCGGGGCCATGCTTTGTGGCTCCAGTGTGTCAGCAAGCCACCGTTTTAGCCCCGCCCCAAATAATCTTGAACTCAGAAATGTAAAAAACATTATTTCTGCTGTAAAGTTGGGCATTTTAACAAGGGCTGTCTCTAGTGGCCAGTCGGTGATTTGCAGTTTAAGTCACTTCTGTATGCTTCATCAGAGAGATCGGATTGCCTCTTGGATTTCACAGACTGGATCACAAATATGTACTGATGAGTAGTGGTTGAGTAGGTGATGGGTTAAAACTAATTGCAAAAATGGCTTGGAAGATTAGTTTTTGTGACGGCTGTGTTTCATTAGAAAATTATAACCAGTACTAAAGTACAATATGTGTTATCAACCCCAAACATTTTCTTTAATCTCAACAGATATAATGCCTTATCGGATACTTTTATGAATCCCGTTCTTGACCCCAAATACTATGGAGGCATTTGTGAATACATCTATAATGGAGAGTGGCGCAAACTCACCTACGATCCCTTCTGTGAACACCTCGGTTATGATGATGATGAAAAGTATTACCGGAAACCTTACAACTTCCTCTCCTATCAGTTTATGGTGGGTTATGTTTAGGCTATATGTGACCCTGGACAACAAAACCAGTCATGAGTTGCACGATTTGTAGCAATAGCCAACAATACATTGTTTTGTCAAAAATGTTTATGCCCAAAATCATTAGGATATTAAGTAAAGATCATGATCTATGAAGAAATTTCCTACCATAAATATATCAAAATTGTATGACTTAATATGTGTTGCTAAGGACATCATTTGGACATATTTTTTTCAATATTTAGATTTTTTTTGCACACTCAGATTGCAGATTTTCAAATAGTTGTATCTCGCCAAATATCATAACAAACCACACATCAATGGAAAGCTTATTTATTCAGCAATTAGGTTTAAAAAAAATGACCCTTACAGTGATGATTTTAGAAAATGAACATTTCCTATGAAAACCTCACTTGTTTTATATTACACATTACTAAAAACATATGATCCAGTTTGGGTGTGCATCAGATTTACTGTTGTTCTGTTCTTGCTAGGCACAAGCATCTACTGAGGAAAGTACAGATTATTACGAGGATGCTGTTAGTTTTCTCAAAGCAATTAGGACAGAATCATCTTCGAACGTTGGAGTTTCAGTTGGAATCTATCATGTGGAAGCTGGTGTTAATATGGGCCACGAACAAACTTTTTTAAAAAACATATCACAATACAACAATAAGGTAAAGTAATGCATTATGACTAATGTATGTAATGTATGTATGTTCATGCAATGAATAACTTGATGTGTCTTTTGCATTTTTTACTTTTTAAATGTATGCATTTGGCCGACATGCTTCTTTAAAGGTGCAGTGTGTAATTTTTAGAAAGATCTCTTGACAGAAATGCAAAATGATATAAAAAACTATATAATTAGGGGTGTATAAAGACCTTTTTATAATTAGGGGTCAAGCCCAGAATGGGCGAAGACCCCTATTGTATCTGTTAGTTTTCTTTTTCTTTTTAAATATTATTCTTCTTCCTGTTCCAGTGCGGTCTATGGCAGCCCATAGAACCGTACTTAGGAAAGTTATGAAATTTGGCACACTGACAGAGGGCAATCCAAATAATATCCATAGCAATTTTGGAGTCTCTATCTCAAACCCGCTAGCGCCACCAACAGTCCAAAGTTGCACTTACGTTTTTGCTTATAACTTCTGATTCCTTGGCTCAAGACGATTCGACTGGACCCTATGACGTCATTTTCCGTCATGAAAATTTTTCCGCCATTTTGAATTATTCGTAAAACCTACTTTTGCGAACTCGTCCTAGGGTTTTTGCCCGATTGCCACGAAAATTGGTATGCAACATCTAGAGACACTCACGGCAAAAAGTTATTAAAAGAATTTCGATAAACCATTGCGTTGTTGTATAGCGCGTCAACAAACTTTACGTAGAGTGCAAAAAAACTGGTTTTAGGCTGTATCTTCGCCAAACTTAGACCTATTGTCACGAATCTTGGTACCTGAGATGTCAGTCAGGAACTGAGGGAGCATGCACAGTTTCGTTGCAGCGCCACCTAGTGGCCAGACGAATGTTTTATAGGCCTATAACTTTGGCTCCGATTGACGTATTTTCACGGGACTTGTTTCTTTGGTGTTCTGAATAGTTGCCAAGTCCAACGATACCAAACATGCCAGAATTCGCCTTACGGTTAACCCTGGGCAGCAAAATAGCGCTTAAAAAACACGCGTGAATATCTCCGTGAGCGTTTTTCCGATCGACTCGAAAACACCATAGGAAGAAACTAACCTTACCTTCTGAACAAAAAGTTCTATTGGCATTATATTATAATTTCCATCAGAAATGGCTGAAAATTGCAAAAAACGAAAAATTACCTTTAAATTTTGTGCTTTTTACACATTAATGTTTATAACTTCGCAACGAAACAATATTTCTTCACCAGATTTGATACACTGATGAATGAGCACATTCTGAAGCTACACAAAAAAAATCTATGCCTGCACCACTAGTTGGCCCTATAATTAAACAAAATCTTTCATATCAAGCAAGCCCTATGGTCATACAACTATTTTATAGCTAAACTAAAGTGTATAGTCATGAAAGTAGCTAGATGTAACGCAGTCATGACTTAAGGTTGCATGCACAGTTTTGTCATAGCGCCACCTAGTGGTTTTGAGATAGAAAATTGCTATTTTTGCCTAAAACTACTGCAACAACACATCTAAAACCATGAGTCTTCATGGATTATTCCTTGATTATTCCTCCATGGCTTGGAGTATAATCATTGGTGGTTGCCAATTCAATCCCTAGCAACCAATGACAATACCTTATCAACCGTTTTTTGCAAGAGCTTTTTCTCTGCATCAGAACATCGTAAAGACATGGGGATGGTCTCAACTTGTTTTAACATGTTGTGAACCATGTTTTGCCACTGCAAACATCACTCACGTGTCTTTCAGTGCTCTAATGTTCCATGATTGTCAATAACAGAAGGACAATTGCAGTAGACAAGAACATAGATTATTTTTGTTGCTTACTTTTGCGTTCTTCATCTGAAATCATTAGGTTTACATAGGTTCTTCAATCTGCTTATTCAATCTCAATTTTACATCCTTTTGTGCCCTTTTTGGCTTGACCCCGGTATTGCTGCTTGCAGCTATATTTAGTCATTATGTTTTTGTTACCTTTGAATGAGACTTTTTATCTGCATACACCGAGGGTCCCTTACGTGGAAGTTGCCATTTTGTGCCGCCATGTTTCTACAGAAGCCCTTAACGGACAAACTTTTTTACTAAGTTGTCTCCGACGATGACATGTTTTTTTTCGGTGGCGGCTAACGTAGCTTCTCTATGCATTTCAAAAGTGAGCAGTGGACTGAGCAGTTGGTTGCAATTCACAACCTCACCACTAGATGCCGCTAAAATTCACACACTGCACCTTTAAAGTGACTTACAGTACATTACAATATCAGAAATCTAAGAAAAAAGCATGTTATGGGTGATAATGACCACGTTTTTGGCTTACCCTTGTTTTATTTATTTTTTTAAACTTGGAAGCTTTCTTCTATCCAGTGCCAATATGACAAGAAATGCAAAAACAAAAAAATTTTTCCCAGTGACCCTAAATTAATCTTCAGGTCTTAATCTGCATGTTGCATCTTTAGGAGGTGGGTTTCATCCGGCTGTTGTCAAGAGTGCAGACAGCACAGTTTAAGATGAGGAGCAAAGACCTGATGCTGGATGAAGAGATGCTGTGGGCTCTGACCGAACTTCCTGACGAGTACCACTTCGCCGCTTATTCCCAATTTTTTAATGAATACGGCACACACTACGTCACAGAGGGAACCATGGGTGGAGTCCTGGATTATGTTGTGATTGTAAACAAGGATACCATGAGAGAAAGAGGTTAGTACACTTTTGGAGACTTAAAACGGACAGATTCAAAGTGTGTTGAAAGTGACTACAACACTTTAACTGCAGGTCCACAATATCTTCAAATTTGTAACATTCAGCTTGAGCTTGACTGTTGTTGGGTCTGTTTATTAAGTATGTACGTTTCTTTTATCACATTTTGTTCACTGTCAGAATTAACAGGGAAAGAGTTTGGTATCTGCATTGGTGGCTCTTTGGGCTTGTCTGTGACTGAGGAGATCAGTGCCCAATTGACAGTGAAAGGAAGACATTGTAAAAAAGACGGAGAAGTGAATGAATGTACGTATAGTCCTTTGGTGGTTGATATGTTTTATCTGTCTTTTACTGATTTTACACTTCTTTAAACTTTAACCTTTTTTAACAGTTAATAGGAAATCCGACAAAGTTATTGAGGATGTCATTAGCTTTGTGAAAGGAGGACATACGGGCCCTAGCAGTGCAAACTTGGTCATCAGGGATGGCAAAAGTTACAAGAATTGGGGAAAGAGTCTTAAATACAACCCGGCATTGATTGATTTTGAGGTGCCTTATCGTCATTCATGTAGTCATTTCATATTGTTACTGTATTTTACATGTCTTGAACTATTAACAGAATCAACAAGGTGCACGGGAGATGTTTTAAGTTGGGGTCCTGTGTGTATGGCCGTAACTGGCTATGCTGTCGCCCAGGTCCGGACCACTTTAAATCTTTAATATCCTCTTCAAATGAAGCTAAAAGTCTTTCATAATAATTAACTTGTACTTTTGGATCGCTGCAAAAGAAAGATTTTTAGGGAGGGCATGGGTGCAGCCTCGGCAACTATACTTTATATGGTAGATACTATTTGCACCACAGAATTTTTATATTCTTTTCCTTTTTAGTGAAAAAGTTTTTTGATTTGTGATAAAAACGGGAAAGAGTGAATTCGAAACAGGGATATCATGTCGAAAGCCAATTGTATGAACCACATGCGCCACTAAAGAATTCTGCCTGTCATGTTGCGTTTACACCAGCCGCGGTAGAGGCGGCAAAAACGCGATATTTGCGCGTAATTGGACGCTTGAACATTTGAGTTCACTCGCTTCATTCAACGTGAAATTCTAGTCATTTGAGAAATTCACGCGGAAATTTGCATCATGGGAGGGGCTTCTGCAACTTACCGCATGAACCGTGCCACAGGATAATAATTCGCGTGTAATCCCGTCTTTGCATTGACTTAACATGTAAATCACCCGCGCTTGCCGCCTCTACTGCGGCTGGTGTAAACGCAGCATTAACTCTTTCGCCACCATTGACGAGATAACTCGTCAATTAAGAGAAAACGCTTACCTGCCAATGACGAGAATTTCCGGCTTTCCACAATACCGCTATTATCCACCGGGTGGCGCACTTCCACAACTTATACAACCCGGAAGTAGCGCCTCACGTGAAAGAGAAAGAACTTCGTGTATGTTTTAAAGATCGATCTGCATCTGATCTCTATAAAAAATCCTTCACAAAAACGGAATTATCTCAGTTTTTTGCTCAAAATTTGGTGTTTTTGAAGAAACCTACCCATATTTAAGAGGTGATAAAAAGAAAACTAATGAAGGTAGGATGAACATTTTTTTAGTTTGAAAGCTGAGGGTCTGTTCTTTCATTTGATATATTGTTTGTTTATATATTTAAAGAACAACATTTTCTGGAAGGCATTACATTTTTGTGAAAATAATGAAAAATGCTGGCGCTGGCTGACAACTTTTTTTAAAAAACGCTGGCGGGGAAAGAGTTAAGCTACTCAATGGGCAGATCTGGGGTAAATAGCGTTTGCCAACAAGGGATGTGGCACTCGACAAGACACTCCGAATGAATAGGCTAAATATAAAAGAAGCAAAATGGGGGGGGGGCTGCAGCACCCCAGCACCCCTACTTTGCACACCCCTGGAGTCAGCTTTTAAAGCAGTGTTGCTGATGGTATAGTACAAATTCTAAAGAATGAAGGTGATAAAAACGTAACTGTTTCTTAACAGCGATACCATAAAAGAAAAAATTTGGTTTTCCCAACAAACCTTTTTTTAACATTTCATTGCCTCTTTTGTTTACAAAGAACCTCTTGTTAAATAAGAAGGTTAAAGGTTCTTACAGGAAAGTGTTTTTTCTATGCCATCATTAAACACCTTAAAGGCGGGGTGCATGATTTTTGAAAAACACTTTGGAAAAAGGAAGTCGGGTCGAGTATCGAAACACACTTGTAGCCAATCAGCAGTAAGGGGCGTGTCTACTAACCAACATCATTGCCTGGGTTGCGTATGTGTGGGGCGGGTCTATCAAAAGAAGGTCTAGATTCTATTCGGGTAGGGGCGTGTTTGTTTAGGTTATTTCAAATATCAACATTGGATTTCAGAGATTATGCCCCCCGCCTTTAAAGAATGTAATTAAAATGTATTCTAAAAATATCCCTTAAATCAGTGGTTCTCAAATTGCGGCCCCTTTGTGTATGGTACATCACTTCGTGGAACCCCAAAGAAAATGTATGACATAAAACACTCTAATACTTAAAATTTGAATTCAACAAAACATATTAAATTATACAATGTAGTGCAGTTGGTTTAAATGTAAAAAATATTTTATAAAATAAATGGGGGCCCAGTTTGATAACCACTGTCTTAAATTGTTTAATGGTCATTATGGTTTTGTCGTAGATTCTCCCAATATACGAGTTGGTGCGCTTTAGCACGGCAGCTGAGCAGCTGCGTCCAAAGATGCCCCATCTTAAGATGGCATGGGAAGAGTACATGCAGATATTCAACACGTGTCACTGTGCCCCTTGCATGTACAACGGAGTTCCTGTGCTTACCAGGGCGGACTGCAGCTGTTTATGTAAAAGTGGATACAGTGGGGATGCTTGCGAAGTGACTCAAAGAGAAGGTGATCTACTTTACAAACTATAACATGTACAACATTTAGAAGTAGTCAAAGTTTGGGAGCCATAGTATACTAACTTTACGTCTTTCATCAACATTCAAAGGATGTAATAAGTGGACATATATTTGAGATGCTTGTCAATACAATCTTTAAATAGGACTTTGGAAACAATAATTTTTTTCCTTCTGGCAGGTCCTACAGATGGATCCTGGAGCTGCTGGAGCAGCTGGTCCTCCTGCACATCTGGAAAAAAGACGCGGAAGCGGGAATGTAACAACCCTGCACCAAACGGTGGTTTACCTTGTCAAGGAAACAAGGTTCAGATAAAGAGTTGCTAAGTGCCATACAGCATCTTTTCTTACTTTACACTATAATTCTGTCTGCATAAATATTGACTATTGACGTTGTTCATTTTGTTTTACACACAAATGTTAATAAGTGCGCATTTAAGAATGTATGTGCAGTAATAAAGGTGAAACACATGTCAGCACAGGGTGTCAAAAGTTTACTATTGCGAGAAATAACGGTCATCCATCCAAAATTGTTTATCTGCATAATTTATTCATGCTGCAGTGCATGCTGGGATGAGTTGGATGAGTTTTGTACTATGCCAATACCCAGCATGCACTGCGACATGAAGCTTGTCATTTGAGTGTCAATATGTTGATTCTTAATGTCTGTGTATTTTAATTACGTTCTTAGGTACAAAGGTATAAAAGTTGTCACTGGGATGGTACCTTTTCAAAAAGTGCAGTTTTCAGCCTAACTGTGGGTTCACACCAGACGCGTTTGAGGCATCAAATTCACGTCTACCGCCAGTAGTTGGACAAGCGAACATTTTGAGTGTACTCGCTTCATTCCGCGTGAAAGCCGCGTGTTAAATTCTAGTTATTGAGACATTCACGCGGAAATTCACGTCATGGGAGGGGCTTCTGCGACTCCACTCGCTTCCTGTAATCACGTTCCTACTAGAGCAAGCTCCTGATTGGTTAACGCGGTGGTTTTTTGCGCCAAAATTCAGATTTTTCAACTACTAGACGCGCGAATGAGCGCCGCGAGACCTCCAGACGCACATCAACGCGTCTTTACATTGACTTAACATCGAAATCACTCATGCTTGATGCCTCAGCGGCTGGTGTGAAGTGAACGCAGCATAAAAGGTGACTGTTGGTACCTCAAAAGTGAACATTGATACCTTGGAGGTACATATTGGTACCTTAAATACCCAAATGGTTCATATAGGACTTTTTTAAAGGTACCATCCCAGTGACTTCTGAGTGTTTTTTTTATTTATGTGCGTAAAAATGTTTCAGAATATCTGATTTCCACAACAATGCTGAATTCCAAGCTGTAGTATAAAAAAAAAACACAGTAAAACATCACCTATATATAAACAGACACTAAATACTGAATAAGATCAAGGCGGTTCACATTTTGCGTCTAAATCCGCGCGGAAAACGTGAACGTCTGTTGCATCTTGTCACATGACCTGCGGTGCGCTTGCGGCCTTCTAGAAAGTTGAAATGTTTTTAACTCGATGCGGTGCGGACGCAGCTGGAAAAAACAAGAGCTTTGCACTGCGTGCGCGTCGCGACCATGTGCTTGCGCTTCCATTATGAGGGTGCATACAGCGCGCCTACATTTGAAATAACGAACCTGAGTGCGCAAAAGACGTGAAATGTTAATCGCCCCTAAGATCAGTAAACTAGTGACAATAATTGCAGAGATTGTCTGTGATCACATTCCCGTGCGAATCTGCAATGTATGTGACGCCATGTATGTTTTGCCAAACACTGAGGTCCAGCATCTCTGTGATTTGGCCAGGATTTGATGGGGTCGTATCTCATTTTTCAAGGCTTTTGTTACCTGTGCGCCTTTATTACACCGTGTGCAGAAATATTAGGCAAGTTGTATTTTTGAGGATTACTTTTTTTATTGTACAACTACAGTGCTCTTGGTCAATTCAAAATGTTAACAAACACTCAAATCTGAATATTTAAGTAGTAAATGTGAAATTTTGGCTTTCTTAAGAGAATATTTCTATGTACATCATTATTAGGAAACTATTAGTGTGCAGAATTATTAGGCAACTAAATGAAAAACAAAGATTTTACCATCTCACTTGGTTTTTTCACATGTTAAAGTGAGAATAATAAACAAACTCTACATTTACAAAATGTAATAAAAAAATGTATAAACTCAGTGACCAATATAGCCACCCTTCTTTTCAATAACAGTCACAAGCCTTCCATTCACGGATTCAGTCAGTTTCTTGATCTGGTCTGAACCAACATTTTGTGCAGCCACAACCACAGCCTCCCAGACACTGTTCAGAGAGGTGTACTGTTTACCTTCACTGTAAATGTCCTGCTTAAGAAGGGATCAAAAGTTCTCAATAGGGTTTAAGTCAGGTGAAGAAGGGGGCCATGTCATTAGTTTTTCATCTCTAAGGCCTTTACTTGCCAATCATGCAGTTGAGTACTTTGATGTATGTGATGGAGGGTTGTCTTGCAAAATAATCAGTCTTCTTGAAAGATGCAGACTTTTTGCTGTACCACTGCTTGAAGAAAGTGTCTTCTAAAAATTGGCAGTAGGTCTGAGAGTTGTTTTTTATTTCCATTTTCAACCCCAAAAGGTCCAACTAGCTCATCTTTAATAATACTTGTCTGTATATACTGCCAGGCTGCCTGCCTGTAGTGTAGAAGACACTTTCTTCAAGCAGTGGTACAGGAAAAAGTTTGCATCTTTCAAGAAGACTATTTTGACTAAGATTATTTTGCAAGACAACTCTCCATCACATGCATCAAAGTACTCAACTGAGTGGTTGGCAAGTAAAGGCCTTAGAGATGAAAAACGAATGACATGGCCCCCTTCTTCACCTGACTTAAACCCTATTGAGACCTTTTGATCCCTTCTTAAGCAGGACATTTACAGTGAAGGTAAACCGTACACCTCTCTGAACAGTGTCTGGGAGGCTGTGGTTGCGTCTGCACAAAATGTTGGTTCAGACCAGATCAAGAAACTGACTGAATCCGTGAATGGAAGGCTTGTGACTGTTATCGAAAAGAAGGGTGGCTATATTGGTCACTGAGTCTATATATTTTTAAATTTTTTATTGTTTTATTATTTTTTTTTGTAAATGTAGAGTTTGTTTATTATTCTCACTTTAACAGGTGAAAAAAAACAAGTGAGATGGTAAAATCTTTGTTTTTCATTTAGTTGCCTAATAATTCTGCACACTAATAGTTGTCTAATAATGATGTACATAGAAATATTCTCTTAAGAAAGCCCAAATTTCACTTTTACTACTTAAATGTTCAGGTTTGAGGGTTTGTTAACATTTTGAATTGAGCAAGAGCACTGTAGTTGTACAATAACAAAAGTAATCCTCAAAAATACAACTTGCCTAATAATTCTGCACACGGTGTATTTTGTTTTTCTGTGTTTCTGCGCCTTTTGCACTGCAGCTGAAGAGCGCACATAGAGAGAGACACATCCCTCTACTTTTTATGGCTTTCCTTGAGAAACTTGAGGGCTTTATTATTATATTTCTGATTTTAAAAGTCTAAACGTCTCTCTCCTCATCCATGTTTGATTATTAATATTAAAAATGTGCAGAACTGTCATTATTTGAGAAGTTTGGGCGGAGCTGCACCATCGCAGAACCGTTTCTAAAATAGAATCCACTGACGCTCGAAGCAACGGCTTTGCAACGCGGCTGATTAGGACAAAAACTGTGTTGCTTGTCTAGCGCATCTAGTTTGCCGCTTGAACATTTTGAATGCATTCGTGCGTAAAAAGCAAGTGTTTGAAGCAAAATTGACGCGCGACTGAGACGAAATCCGCTTTTTGTGGGAGGGGCAAGGAGCGACTCTGGGCAGGCCTGCTGCCACAGCAGCAAGAAGGCTCCTGATTGGTCAATGCAGCAAGAATTGATGCCAAAGTTCAAATTTTTCAACTCGGCGCGAATGAGGCATTTAGCGCTGCGCGGTAGACACAAATTTGCATAATTCGCGCAAACTGTAAGTGCGAATGAGGCGAATTTGCGTCTACCGCACCACGCTAAATGCATCATTCGTGCTGCCAGACCTCCAGACGCACGTAAACACATCTTTACATTGACTTAATATTGAAATCATTCGCGCCAGACGCTCTATTCGTGATTGGTGTGAACACAGCATAACGCAAAGCCTCAAAATCATATCTAGGAGATAAGTCAGTCAATTTAAGTAAAATTACAGGCTTTGCTTATCCTGTGCGAACCGGCCACACAAAACTCAGATGTAAAGACTGTCCCAGACGAAAGATTGTCATCGTGAAACAATCGTCGCGATTTCTGTGATCGAGGCTCTTCATCGGTGGTCTTATGTCGTACAATGAGAGAGGTTCAAAGACAACTGTTTTCCCAGTCTTGCGTCCAAAGATAGCCTACAGTAGTTTTCTGACAGTGTTAGAAATTCGGCATGACCACCGCACAGTGTGTTTGCTGCTACGACCTGCGCGCTGGTATTTGTTTACCACGAGCACATGCTGGTGACGTTGCGCTAACATGTGACGCAGCCGCCGATGCTTCTGTGTCATCATCGTACAGTCTACATGCTCGTTAAACGATCCATGTCGCACAGTGTGATAAGGTAATGATCTTATAGGAGGGCAAAAATGTATTCCGGGCTTAAGGAGTTAATTTCTAATCACACGAGTTCCCCAGATAATACTAATCCCATGCGGATAGCATTTAAGGCTACAATATCATAACATAATTACCATCATCAGAGAGCCAAATACATCTGAGGGTTAACTAAAGCTAGGGCCACACCAAAAGATTCTTGAATCTGATAAGACTTTCAAAATGTAAGAGACCACAAACATGATGAACAAAATCTACGATTAACCAGTTTTGTTAGTGTGTGCATTGCCGCTAGCACTAGGTGGTCATTACAGTATACCATAAACCTTTAAATTCCCTCCATCAACAACGCAAGTCTTGACGGAGAACACAGGAAATCTTGCGATGTCTCTCTTGGTCAGACATGACTTCACATTAAACAAACATGACGGCTATAAAGAAACGTCATTAATACTGTGGACTGCTTTTACGTCGCTGATGTCCATCTCACTTTAGACTCACTTTTTTTCTCACTTTGGATGGTGCCTGCTGCACCATGACTGCGGTTGTTATGGTTTTGTCTTTCATCAGCTCACTTTCTGATTGGGTATCATTTTGTTTTACGTGACATCACAAGGGGAGCCAAATTCAAATGAGCTATTTTTTCACATATTTGTTACTAAGTTGACCTTTTCACATTTTCTAGGATGATAGAAGCACTGGGGACCCAATTATAGCACATAAACATGGAAAAAGTCAGATTTTCATGATAGACAACATACAAAATGCCGAATTAAAGACATTACTGGAGCTCTAATATAATGACATGTTTATTGTGCTATAAACAAGGTTCACAGGGACATAGGAAGTGTCTCTGTAAACTAAAAATCTTTAAAAACCTAATAAATGGTATTTTATCATAGATTAAAGACTGCTAACAGGTTTTTGTGATGGTTTTGGTTGGGGACTGGGATATGTTAGGGGAATAGAATTTACAGTTTGTACAATAAAAAAAATGCAATATGCCAAATTTGTGTGTTTTTTTAATTATGTTTCACATGTTTTATTGTATTGAACAATATAAAAGATCCACAATAAAGAGTATTTAATAATGTATAACTGTCTGATTTTATTTAACTAATGTCTTATTAAAACAAAGTCCATTGGTTGAGAAACTGGTCCTTCAGATGCAATCGGCAGATTCGTCTTGAGGTCCTTGACACGTCATCCCACCATTCTGCGGGGTCGGATTGCTACACTGGCGGCTCCGGCTCTGAGTTTTACCTGTACAGGTGGACCATGAAGACCAGCAACTCCAACTGCCATCGATTACTGATGCTGGATGTGTAATAAAACAAGCAAAATGCCCATAACTTATAAAGAGCAACATTATATTGGATTCAAGATCTGAAACATCAAATCCAAGAGCAACAACACAACCTATTTGACACCAACTTGGAAAAATATGCATAAGGTGTCGATGCATAGTAAGGGGGGCCCTTGGATTTCATAGACATATGAAAGCTAGTGAAACAACAGTAATATTGCTATCGGTCATACCTGTTCTCTGGGTAATCTCACACCTTACTCCTTTGAAACCAGGTGGACAAATACACACACACCTTGTGCCTAATGACAAAATACAATTTTAAACAAAAAAGTTATCTTACTTGACTTAGATTTAGGCAGAGTTGAAGAGTAACATACTGTACATTCAGTCCGTAAATAAGTTGTTTTACAATGTGGTGACTAAAAAAACGTATTCTTTGAAAATATAAAACAATAATGTTTCACTGAGAGTGTGATCATCTGACTGATTTCACCTTTAAGGACGGCAATGCCGTTATTGAGACAGGGCGAGCAGCGGCAGGAGCTGATTTCTCTCATGTACTCATCTAAAGCTCTTCTCAAGTTCTTCTTCAGAATGTTAGCGCTCGAGAAGTCTCGCGCCGACACCAGCTCGTACAGCGGTTCCAGCTGTTCAATATTGTTATAACATAATATCATTACTGCATTTTATCAGTTTGAAAACTTAGAAAATGTTAATAATTTCAGTCTGTTCTTTACCCAAGACAATGCTTCAGAGGACTAGGTATATATATTGTAAAAAATCTAAGTTCGATAAACTAAAAAAATGACTTCATTTGGTTACACCTGATATTTAAATGTTTTATTAGTTTCAATTACAATTACATTGCTCTAAACCTGTATGAGATTTTTTATTTTGTTGAACAAAAAAAGATATTTTGATAAATGATGGTAAGCAGCACACAGTTGACTTACTTCCATCTTATTTGTACTATAAAAGTAAATGGTTACAATCAGCTGTGTGCTTACCATCATTTATCAAAATATTTTATTTTTTGTTCATCTGAAAAAAATATTTGTGTTTTTGGGTGAACTATCCCTTTAAATTATCTCATTTAAAGGAATAGTCCATTTTCTTAAAAGAAAAATCCAGATAATTTACTCACCACCATGTCACCCAAAATGTTGATGTCTTTCTTTGTTCAGTCCAGAAGAAATTATGTTTTTTGAGGAAAACATTCCAGGATTTTTCTCATTTTAATGGACTTTAATAGAGCCCAACACTTAATACTTTACTCAACACGTAACAGTTTTTTTCAACGGAGTTTCAAAGGTCTATAAACGATCCCAAACGAGGCATAAGGGTCTTATCTAGCAAAACGATTGTCATTTTTGACAAGAAAAATAACAAATATGCACTTTTAAACCACAACTTTTCATCTAGGTCCAGTCCAGAGCGACCTAGCGTAAATGTGTAGTGACGTAGAGAGGTCACGTGTTACATAAATGAAACGCACATTTGCGGACCATTGTAAACAATAAACTGACACAAATACATTAATTAGTATCAGTTGACATACAACAACGTCGGAACGCTCCTCTTTCAATACACTTGTAAACACTGGGGCGGAGTTTCGCGTTCGTCCTCTGTGACCTCTTGACGTGATGACGTATTACGTGAGGTCACACTGGCGTATCACAGGACCGGGGAAGATGAGAAGTTGTGGTTTAAAAGTGCATATTTTTTATTTTTCTTGTCAAAAATAACAATCGTTTCGCTAGATAAGATCCTTATGCCTCGTTTGGGATCGTTTATAGTCCTTTGAAACTCCGTTGAAAAAAAAACTGTTAAGTGTTGAGTTAAGTGTTAAGTGTTGGGCTCTATTAAAGTCCATTAAAATGAGAAAAATCCTGCAATGTTTTCCTCAAAAAACATAATTTCTTCTCGACTGAACAGAGAAACATATCAACATTTTGGATGACATGGTGGTGAGTAAATTATCTGGATTTAATTATGGACTATTCCTTTAAGTGAATAATTTTAGTTGAAAATATTTAAATATTTTAGGTTTTCCAATTGAAGTGAGAAAATTTAAGTTCAATAAAATCCATTTTGGGTTATGAATTTAAGTAAGTTTTTGAAAAAGGGACAGCTTTCACTTTTTACAATGTAGTGCACAAGAGGTATCAACTACTTTACATATTGTGCATATTTGACACTTCAGTTTATAACACCAATTATTATTAAGGCAATCCTTTAAGCAACCTCAAATTCATTTTGTTTATGTAACTTTTCTTGTAATGGTCCAGCTACAGTCTTAAATACGTCACTGTTTAAGTAACTAACCCATAGTGAGCAGGATATCATTTCAGTAAACATTCAAATGAATCATTTTATGAATAATTTTACCTTCCGATTGATAAAATCAGGACTGTAGAAGACGGCATCGCCCCACAGCTGCATGTCGTCTGGTGTTGGCAGTTGTTTGGCAGCCAGACGTGAGACTGTCTCACTGTCCCCTCCTCTCACCACAATTATAACATCTTCCACCATTTTACTGGTTTTAGTGGAATCTAAAACAGCACATCGAGAAGCAGTATGTTTATCAAACTGAACAGAAAATGTACATGTGTAACATTAAGAGTAAACCTATCAAGAGTTAAAATCTCCTACTGTATAAGAAAATCCCAAACATATGTGTTGTGCCTTGTATTTTAAATCTTGGTTTAGTTCTTATTTCATTTCCCTTGTAGTTCATAGTCATGGTCATTGTAGTCTTGTCATGTTTTCCCACCCTAATTATTTCCAGGTATGTCTATATCCTTGATTGTCTTGTGTATAAATGCCCCCATGTTTCCCATTGTCCTTGGTCTAGCTTGGTAGGTGTGGTTCATGCCATGCCATGCCAAGCAATGCCAGACAATGCCATGCCATGCAATATTTCTATATTTATGTTTTGGAAGTGCCACAAGTAAACATATGAATGAATTATTTATAAGTATTACATGGCACTCCATAAGCCTGGATTCTGATTGGTCAGTCATGTCATTCCAAAATGAATAATGGTAACACAATCTAATACTGTAGTAATTTGAACAATTCGACCAATTCGTATGGATTTGTATGATCTCATTTACAGTGTTGGGGAAAGTTACTTTTAAAAGTAATCCATTACAATATTAAGTTACTCTGCCAAAAAAGTAACTAATTGCGTTACTTAGTTACTTTTCATGGAAAGTAATGCTTACGTTACGTTTAAGTTACTTTTGTGTTACTTGGCGGAGGCTTGATCTCTTTTATGATCGCAAAAATGTCGAGCTCTGGCCTGCCATCTCCGTTTCTGACTCAAACTGTTCCTGCTCAGGCGCACAAAGTGCGTAATCTACGTTAATACGTTCAGTTACATTCAGTACATTATTTTATTTTTAAATTGAATTAATTAAACTGAAAAGTTACTCGCTTTACTTTTTTAAAAAAAGTAACTCAAATATTAAAGGTGCAGTGTGTAATTTTTAGAAGAATCTCTTTACAGAAATGCAAAATAATATACAAAACTATAGGATCAGGGGTGTATAAAGACCTTTCTTTATAAACCGTTATGTTTTTATTACCTTAAAATAAGCTGTTTTTATCTACATACACCGAGGGTCCCCTTACATGGAAGTCGCCATTTTGTGCCGCCATGTTTCTACAGAAGGCCTTAACGGACCAACTTTTTTATTAAGTTGTCTCCGATAATGAAATGTTTGTCCCGTGGCGGCTACCGTAGCTTCTCTATGTGTTGAGCAGTGGACTAAGCCGTTGGTTGCAATGCGCAACCTCACCACTAGATGTCACAAAAATTTACACACTGCACCTTTAATATGTACATTTATAAAGTAATGCGTTACTTTACTTGTTACTTCAGAAAAGTAATATTATTACGTAATGCACGTTACTTGTAATGAATAACCCCCAACACTGCTCATTTATACGATTTGCTCTCATCTCTGTGATGCTGGGGTTGGGGCTTAATTTTTTTTGGTAAACGTACATTTTTTTATGATTTACATCATTGCCCACCTTCAGTAAATTCCTTCAGGGAAATTTATGCAAAAACAATTGAACATGTAAAAGTGTGATTTCGGCTTACCTCCCAACTCTTTCAGTAGACCACTACAGCCACCAGCCGAGACTCCTGCACTCACATACACTCCCTGAATGTTCGCACCGACTTTCATAGCAACATCCACACAGGTTTTGGCATCATTGAGCGTGTAGCCTTTAAATCAAGACAACACCAGTTTTCAGTAGAAACTCAAACAATTTATTTTCAATAAACCTTCTTAGTTGAACTTCTTAATGTACCAGCATTTTCGAGTTTCTCATTATTGAGGACGATGGTATAGTCAAAGTCTCCACCGAGCGTTGCCTCTTTAACAAAATGTGTCCCGTAGTCACTGTAGAGCTGGCGGTATTCTCCGTATGTGTATTCCAGGGGAAGGGCATTGAGACGGGACAGAAACTCTGGGTGTAACATCAAGTTTGAGGGCTTCAGCGCATAACGCGCCATCACAAGCTCAGAGTGTGCATGGATGAATTTCTTATTCTGATGAGAATACAGAAAATTAAATAATGGATGACTTAGATACAAAAATGTAGGTCGATATTATTTCAGTGTTTCTTTTGTTTATATTCTTAATATCTTTCCTCAACATCTCATCTGTCACAGGGGCTGGGAAAAATAAACTTAAATGTAAAAATGTAGGATATGTTCACCCCTAGTTTAAAGACAATTTTCTGATTTGATCTTTATAAATCAATGAAGAAAAAACAGAATAAAATTGCACATCTTACCGTTCCAGAAAAATTGCGCATCTTCTTGACTGATTTCTTGTACCTGTGGTCGTTATACTTAAAACTGAATTCAAAAACAGCGGGAATGCCTATTCCAAAAGAGACACTGGTCTTCGACAGAGTCATTTTGGTTTCACTCATGGAGTAGCCACTGAATGATTCAAATGCCTCCATTTTAAAATCAAATGAGCCTTTTGTCTGGGGACAACAAAGAAAACGTGTATTTCAAAATACTGTAAAAGACATACTTTTAAATCATGCAACTGGGTGATTCTCACGAAACCATTGAAACACCACTGCACTTATGATTTTAGCTTTAAAATGTGTAATATAGTAACATTAAAAAGTATCAGAATTAACACAATACTGTGTTCTACCTTGCACAATGTGTGATTTCAACATAAGAATTTATAATTGGAAATTTTATCTCATTTTCTGCTGAAATTCTCATTACCGCAATGTGTCCGGCTGTGTTTGAACATGCGTTATGTTGTAATTTAATCAAATTAACACAAAAATATTAAGAAAAAAATAAATGGATGTTTTGCTAGACTACTTTAGATGACAGAAAAAATATTTACTGAATATTCATGTATAATAATAATGAAGAAAAATTAGGAAAATGATGTGTCCATGCCTGATGTTCTCATCCTCCGCAACACTTTTTGAGAACAGTTTAAGCACACATACAGAATTTTAATAAAGTTTGATTTTGAGTGACCAAGCACATGGACCAGTTACTTCAAGATGGCTACCAGGTAAGATCATTTTTTTTTAAGTTAATTTGAAATATTGTCTTGTCAGAATGCTTACACTACATTTTGATTATCATTACCGCAACAGATGCTTATTAAATGTTAATTTAATGAATAGAAGCATAATACTTTGATTTTAAATACATGTGCAGAATCTCCAAATTATGTTCTTTCAGGTTTGTCATGTCATTTTGAAAATATGTCAGTGTTGATGTTTTCTGACTGTTGCGGTAATGAGATTTTTTAGGACTAATTTTTTAAATTATGTTACAAAAAGTGTTAAATAATAAGTAAAAGTTTTTAAATTAATGTTCCCATTTACTCCAGACTTTGTTTTCAATGTCTGGTGGGGAAAAAAGTAAATTTAAGCAATTTTTACATTTTCATGCTTGACATTTTTAAAACCAAGTTTTCGTGAGAATCACCCAACTAGTTTTGCAGTAATGCGATTCAGAAAGTGAACCTGCCTCTGTTGTGTACTGTTGGAGATTATATGGTTTCCTGAACCGAATATCCTGGATAAAATGAGGCAAACATCCACCAGCATAGTAGCGGTTATCAAGCACCACTGCTTCTAGTTTCCCGTTCATGATGTTGACTCTAGAAATGAAGATGATCTCACTGTATGTGTTTGATTTATACATGACAAAATAAAGATCTTTGGCAGAACTACACTGTAATGAATTCTTTCAGGGCTTGAATAGTTGTTAGTTTTGAGAAAGATGCCATAAAAATTCATAAAAGTGATCATAAAATATAATTTGATGTAACGTAATCGAACTATAGACGGTTTCAGCAGTAACAACATAAAAAAGCTGCTGTAGTGGTCAACAAGTAACTTCCGTTAAAAAGTTCTTTAAACGTAGTTTATTTAAATAACAAGCAAAAAACAACACATAGATTACATAGGAAACCAAAACATGTGTTATTTTCGACGAGGCATTTGTTCAAGAGATCAGTTTAGCAACTAGTAGTCATACCATTAAAAAAAGGAAACCGGAAGTACAGTTCGGATCCAGACATGTATTGCATCAGCACATGTGCGCCCAATGAGACCGTCTATAGACAGTTTTAGTAACAATCACATAAACAAATGGTTTTATAGACTAAACGCAGCTTCCGGTAGACTTCCACACAGAATAAATATCAGCAGAGTTATTTAACTCTTTCCCCACCAACATATTTTTTTTAAAAGTTGCCAGCCAGTGGCAGCATTTTTTATGATTTTCACAGAAGTTTAGTCCCTTCCAGAAATTTTCTTAAAAAATACAAAATTTTGACCAAAAAGCTGAGAAAATTGCATGTTTGTAAATGACTTTTTTGATTATCGACGATCAAAACATACACAGAGTTTTTACTGTATTTGGATCAGTGGACGCTTTAGTGTTTTATAAGTTGGGTAAGAGCGCCACCTAGTGGATAATAGCAGAAATATGTATTGACTTTAAAACTTGTCAATGGCGGGAAAAGAGTTAACAGTTGTTTATTTCTGATAACAAGGGAAATAAATGATGTTGGGTCGTCTAATATAAAGATTAGGGCTGGGTATTGATTCAGATGTTCCAGATCGATTCGATTTCGATTCACAAGCTATCTGATTGATTCGATTTCGATTCAATTTTCAATTCTGGTTCTCGGTTTGGTTTTTATAGTCTCGATTCAACTCAATGAATATAGTTTTATACAAATACTATATTAATAAAAAAGAACAATGAACAGCAGTTTACATGTGGGTAATTAATAAAAAGAAATTAAAAGCCACAACACTATCGTCGTCGTCTTGCTTGCGAAATCTAAAATGCTTCCATACCTCTGACTTTTTATGTGAATTAGATTAACGTTAATCTTACGTTCAATGTTTGCGGAAATAAATATGAAAGAAAAAAAATCGATTCTGCTCTCTGAGAATCTTGAATCGACCACTTAAAAAAAACGATTAATCGAAAAATCGATTTTTTTGCCCAGCCCTAATAAAAATGCCAGTTAACTATTTTAAACAATTACTACTTTAAAAAAATGCGGGCCAGGGAGTGGGTCGGGTACACTGTTTATTTTTTATTTTTTGCGGTCCAAGTTGCAGGCGGGCTAGTTGAAAACGTCGGTTGGGTGCGGGTTGTTTATACATTGACCCGCGCATCACTGATAGGTATCATATCTAAAGCAGTTTCAGAGATCAGCCACTAGCTAGCCCAATAAATACATACAGACCGGGAAGTTCAGGTGCAGGTTGTCGTAATTGCGTACATCCAATGAAACCATCTATAAGCACGTGATATTAGCACTCTGATTACTGTACACTATCAAAAAATGGTAGCTAAAAAAGCTGCCACTGGGGCAAAAAAGTCCATATTTGCACCTCAAATGTACATATTGGTACCACAAATTAGTACAATGTCACATGGAAGTGCCGATTTCTTTTATCACGGGGTGCGTTTTTCGCGCATGGCTTTGGTTGCTTAGTAATGGCAACGGCTATGGGAGTAAAACGAGCGCTGTTTTTTACCCTAATCCTACCCTTAAACCTAACCCTAAACCCATCATGTGGCCATGGCAGTATCTCCTCTAGTCAGAACCAGTTTTGGAAGGAAGGGATAGAGCAAACGCCGAAATCTTGGGTTTAGGGTTAGGTTTGGGGGTAGGATTAGGATGAAAACAGCGTTTTTGGCTAGATGGGATACAGCTACGACCTACAGTAAATACAACCTAAATGAAAACAGCGCTCATCCAGCAAGATTTAATAAGATTTTGGCTGTAGATCCAGAGGTGATGACACAAATATAAAGTTTAGATGCATGCAACACTGATGCATAAGATCGAAACATGAGCTGTAATTTGAAAGTGTGAAGTATAAAATCTAATCAAACCCTCTGGCAAGGTTCTCGATTCCATAGTATTCCTCAGTGGGTTCACTACAGGCTTTGTGGACTTTATTACAGCCCTGTTCATCAGAGCCGTCCCCACAGTCATCATCACCATTACAGCGAAGAGCCTCAAACACACAGCGTCCTGTTACAAGACATACAAATCATTCAAACTTAAGACCTTTCTTCAACTATTACTGCCTTATTAACTTTCATCCTGATACTTTTCTTTTTACACATGTTAGGTTAAAGACAACTTTCATACTTGAAAATCTTACAAAAATAACCAAGATTTTATTATAGTAAAAGTGTAGTGACCATGGTTTTATTGCATATTGATTACCATTATTGATAACCCTAGTTTTACTACAAAAAATAAAGTTAATTTTACAACAGCAATATCTTAAAGGCAGGATAGGCAGGAATTATCTAAGAAAATTTTTTTACAAATTTGTTTAAACTGTCTTTATATTCAAACACTTAAGTAAAATGTAAGTACTCTGAAAAAGAGAGTATAAAACTCGAGTGTCTGTAGACCTTTCACGACTGTTTTAAACACAGCTAATTATTCCATTCGGGACGAAACAAATGATTGGCTTGCGCGACTATCACTCTCTCGCGCGACCATGGCACCACCCCTGTTGCTATGGGATCTGCCCACACATGCACACACCCAATTGATTTGAACGTGCACGAGGCACTCTAGGAAGAGCAAAAGTACGACAGATTCAGAACTCACAGTACCTGCATATCCAGTCAGCGACGGCAAACGAGGCAAAAACAAAAACAAAGGAATAAACGAAGAAATCAAACGAAAGTAAATATCACGTGGCATTT
Source organism: Misgurnus anguillicaudatus (assembly GCF_027580225.2). Classification (NCBI taxonomy): domain Eukaryota; kingdom Metazoa; phylum Chordata; class Actinopteri; order Cypriniformes; family Cobitidae; genus Misgurnus; species Misgurnus anguillicaudatus. The sequence continues at coordinate 1,134,720 of NW_027395276.1, read as the reverse complement.
CCTTGAGTCGACGGTGCGGTAGTGGTATTGTCTCCGGAGTGTAGTCCTCATCAGAGTCAACAATGCTTTCATCACGGAAACTCTTACATGCAAAACACTGGCTAAATAGTAAGTACTAAAAGCCATCCTATTTGTTTATATTCATAGTGATAAAGTTAGGTGTATTATTACATGTGATTGTGACATGATGTTACTACATACAACGCGCTCCTTCCTCTCCGCTCGTCTCAGGTAAATGCTTCTCCCAGCAGAGCCGGTCGACGTCGCGCGTTCATGTGTTTTGGGGGCGTGGCTTTAGAAGAAACCCAGACGGGAGGGGGTGGAGTGAATGGAAAAATGACCTGTGTTTAAAAACAGTCGTGAGAGGTCTAAAGACACTCGATTTTTATACTCTCTTTTTCAGAGAGAAAAAGAGAGTATAAATACATTTACTTATGTATTGGTATATAAAGACAGTTGAAACAAATTAGTTTTACAGTTTTTTTAGATAATTCCTGCCTATCCTGTCTTTAACTAGTGGTAATCATGTGTTTTGATGGGATTTTGCTTCATTTTCTTAAGGTTTATATTTGAAAGATGTTTAATTCCTTTTCCCAATACAGTCCATAGTACACTCAATTATTTATCATTTTAAACCTCACAAACCTCTCAGATAAATGACACTTACATCATACTGTACTGTTAGCCTGATTTCAAGAGACTTTGTACATATTTTAAAAGTTGGCTAAGTCGTATTAATTCGTACATAGTTAATCATGCAAAAATGTACAATTATCATAAAAAAACTTGGGCTGTCAAAAGATTAATCGCAATTTGTACCACGAGTCTGTTGAATGCTGTATTCTGATTGGCTGAGAAATGTTCCGTGCGCATTCATTTCTGATAACCGCACACCTAACTTGTCAAATGTCTTAAAAATAGGCACCAGAGCAATGTTCGTGGTAACCGTGGTATAAGAGGAATAATTGACTCCGGTCCTTTGAATTATTTGAAAATAATGCACACCCGCGGTGTAACGGTACGACGCATTGCACCTTGTGTGTGCATTATTTTCTTATAATTCAATGGCCCGTCGTCAATTATTCCGTACTAATCACATACAAAATAAAATGTGTTTTGGGCATAATATATTTGTGTGTGTGTTTGTGCGTAATTATTATGTAAATATATAATTACAAACACACATAGTTTTAAGAATGACTTCTTTTTTCGAGGGCGCTCGATGCGAAGTTCATCACAACATGTATGTAGTTGTGTGTCATGTGTGTGTTTCGTAATTTCAAAATATGTGTTCTGCGCATTGAGTGAACCTATGTGCGTCACGTGTCTTGTTAAAATAAGTGCCTGCTGCAGACGCGTCTAAAGGGTTTATGATAAAAAAAGACGCTTGCGTTTGCCAGATACTCGCATAATCTCATGCAGTGTTCGAATTGAAGGGGGTCTGGGGGGGTCCCGGACCTCCTATAAGCCTTAAGGGACCCCCCATAAAGCACAAAAATATAAATTAGGGGGGTCCCCTGGTTTTTATTAAAATTAAAATACTACATGAATTTAAAATTCTCATGTTGCGTGTCACAAAGCAAAACTGTCTTTATTTGTCCCAATTTCGCAATAAACTAATTCAAATGACTTCTGTCTGAAATAAATAAACTCGCAAGTGCGCCTCATGCTGTTTTCTGGAGGAATTGACAGACAAACAGTGGCAAATCTATCCTCTCAGTCTGACGGCTGGTCCACCCAGTCACACAAAATATTTTATTGGGAAAGCAGAAGAAATCACGCTTAAATTATAATAAATGATAGTCTCTTTAATACTTAACACCAGGGCACATAAACTGCACTTGAGCGTGTTTGTGACCAACCCTCACGACAAGCACACATACATAGCCTCGCGCATTTGTGAGCGGCATTGACAAGTACATAAACCCTGCGCGTGTTTACTGTGATTGTTTTTAATGATAGAGAACACGAACCATTTGATATTTAAGATTAAATAAAACGTATCACTAAGTTAAGCAGATCTTTCTTGTAATTGTCATCTATGTGACGCGACAGTCGGCACTCAGCAGCACATCATCATTTCAAATCTGTTTACAAGATGAATTCTCTTGTTATGTTAAATATGAAGTTTACATTGCGTTGTAAAAATGTTGAAATTATCTTCATACGTGCTTAATTCATAATGAGAACGTATTAATACAAGCTTTTTTATGCTGCTATAATATATAACAAAATAAACAATAATACATGTCATTTTATATACAAACTATGAAGTTTACATTGCGTTGTAAAAATGATGAAATTATCTTCATACGTGCTTAATTCATAATGAGAACGTATTAATACAAGCTTTTTATGCTGCTATAATATATAACAAAATAAACAATAATACATGTCATTTTATATACAAACTATAATTCTATCTTGACATGCACATTATCTGCTTCATGTTGATCCGGTTTAAGACTCATTGCTTTGGTGTATTCATTTTTATTTTAAGCCTTTAAAAAGTAATTATTTTAGATGCAATTTTGTATTATAGCTTAAATTATCTAATATAATTTTTAAAACATTAAAAATCATTTTGCAGAATTCCGTTAACATGCACGCGATTTAAACAATGTGAGCGAAAGATGTTAAAGTGGGCTGTTTTATGTGCGCAAAGACAATGACGCGCACACATACTTAAATAGATGCAACACTTATAAGCGGACGCACGCTTATTCCTAAAGCATGCAAACACAAAATTATTTGGAAATACCACAGTCTTGGCACCTATTCTCATAAAAACATTCAGTTATGTTTTAAAGTAAGTGCAATCAGTTCAGAAAGAAATCAGATTTTTGTGTTGGTCTGAAAGTAGCAGTTCTTATCTGCTTGTGTTTCTGTCATTTATATTAATTAAACAACAGAAAACAAAGGAAAATCACTTCTGTATCTAAAAAAGATTAATTATACGATGAAGAAGACAGTGTTATTATTCATTTGATTCTATTTTTGTACCTAAATATATCTTACTTTATTTGTAACTTTGTTATTTTCTATTTTTTATGCTCATAATTTCTTAATTTGTTCTTATGTTATTTTCCCACCACCAGTTTTGCTGATCTGAAAAGTATTCGATCTATGACTCAAAAAACGCAATGTAATCCATTTAACCACTACTATATAGTAAAATTATGTAATTTAAAAATGAGGTCCCCCCTATTTCACCCCTATTCTGTGTAAAATTTCTGGCCTTGCCAGTGTTTCACACTAATTTGAGGGGTAAAAATGTTTAGGGTTTGAATTAAGGGTAATTTGGGGTTTCTTTGATTAAAACCAGGATCAGATGATTACTGATCAAGGACGATCGCATCTTACTTTGTGAAATCACAGCGACCCTATGATAAGGGGTGGGGCTTGGCCAGGGGGTGGGGCTTAGCTAGGGGACCCCCCATAAGCTTTGACATAATTCGAACACTGATCTCATGAGTAATCAAAGTTTACTGTTAAGGGAGTGTCTTGTGTGTATTTTGTGAACATGAGCATCTCTTTTATCATAAATGGTTTTGACGCGTGTGCAGCAGGCACTTATTTTGACAAAACACGTGACGCACATGGTTCACATGACGCAACAAACACATATTTTGAAAACACGAGCAACACACATGACACTCCAAACACATATTTTGAACTTGTGCCCCTTGGATGATATATATATATACTATATATACACATGTAAATCTTTCTTAAAGACATACATGTGTATTTATATACACAAAATAATTACACACAGTGCACACAACTATTATTTTGTATGCAATTAATCGCGATCAATCTTTTGACAACCCTAAAAAAATTAAACCCCACCCCTAACCCCAACGTCACAGGGGTCAAGGAAAAATGTACAACAATGTACAAATGTGATCGTACAAACTAAATCAACTTGTAAAATACGTACGAATTGCCATGAGATAGCGCTGGTACCGTAAACATTACGTATTTTGTCTATATGTATCCTGTATATACAGTATGCAACATTGACTTTAATCTCGATGTTGTTTTGTGAAGTGGTGATTTTTTTGGTGACCTGTTGTTGTACAACGGAAACCCTGGCATGGAGGAGCAGGTTTCTGACAGGAGTATCGTGACGGAGGAGTGCAGGGCTCCTCCTCTCGGCCGTGATCATGACACGGCTCTCCTCCAAACTCAGACGGCTGTGTCAATGTGGCGTATCGATACTAATTAAGAGAGTGATTAAATACAACAAGGGTCACTATTTAAATACAAACAAATAATGTGAGAATGTTAACACTGTTTGTACAGTACTCACTCTCTGTTTCAGGCAGGGGTCACAGCGTGTCCATGAAGACCATTCAGACAATGAACAGTCCACAGGGTCTCCTGAACTACAAACTATAACAGCACTGGTAAAGGAAGATTTATGCTTTTTTAATATATCAACAAGGGAAAAACACAAGGTACAGTAAAAAACACAAGCACGTTTCTAAGGTCATCTATACACTGTAAAAAAACATATATTTTTATCAGTCTTCCGAGGAGGCAAAAAATATGTGTCATGTTTGTGGCTCGTCCTGTCAAAATATGTGTTTGGTAAATCATGAGAACCTACAGCAGGGAAAATAAGTATTTGACACATCAGCATTTTTATCAGTAAGGGGATTTCTAGAGTGGGCTATTGACACATAATTTCCACCAGATGTAGCCATCAAGCCAAATATTGAATTCATACAAAGAAATCAGAACATTTAAGTATACAAGTTGAGTCATAATAAATATATTTTCCAATACTTTCCAATACAAATACTTATTTTCCCCACTGTATGTGCATTATGTCAAAATAAGTGCCTGCTGCATACGCGTCGAAAGGGTTTATGATAAAAGAGATGCTCACATGTCGCGAGTATCAAGCTCTTTTATCATAAACCCTTACGAAGCATCTGTAGCAGACACGTATTTTGACATGACGTGCAGCACATAGGTTCACATGATGCATAAAATACATATTTTGATGTGACGAGCCACACACGACAATGTTTCGATGAGTTTTGCATTTGTGTTTAAATTGCTGTATTTTTTATAGTGTAGTATGCAGAACAACTGTTATTGACTGTTATTGATCTACACTGAAAAAAATGATTCATTGAATTTAATCAATTTTTTTAAGGTAAGTGGTTGCAATCAATTTATTAAAGCTACATTTAAACAAAAGTGTTATAATTTATTTTACGTTACTAATCTTTTTTGTTTAAATGTATCTTAAATAAATTGATTGCAACCACTTACCTTAAAAAATTAAAGTTAATGAATCATTTTTTCAGTGTAGGACACCATCTTCCAATAAAAAATAATAAATATAATTGTTATTCTATTTTCTTTGATACAGAGTAAATATTTGATTCAAATATGTTTTTTAGTTTTTATTAACACTAAAGCATATATTGTAAGAAGTGAAAGGTTAGATTAACTTAAACAATTATGTACGTTTTTTCAACTTACAATTAGTACAACCAAAGTGAAATTTTAAGTTGAAAAAAAAGGTGTTACCAAATGAAATAATTTTTCAATTTTTTACTGTGTAACAGATACGCTGTACAGTCAATGAACCCAAAAACATTTAAAGACTATGGTTTTAGAACAGCACTGGTAAATTAACCATAGTAAAGTTAACTATTTTAAAGATTGCAAGGATTAACATTAACATTGCACTTTATAGAAATAAAACAAAGCCTACCATATTATGGCAAGACAAAGTGTTGCTTTGCTGTACGCCGAGTTTGCTGTCAGAAAGCAAAACATTGTAATAAAGACACCTTGATAGACTTCAGTAGGGAGCGCAGTGACGGACCACAAACCCTAAACTTTTTCCATGAGCCCCTCCTTTCATCTAAACAAACACTGTACAGGACAACACTAAACCAGATCACATGATATCATCTAAAACATTCAACAAAGTCCTGTAGTAGAGAGGGCATCCCGGGAAAAGTTTCAAATAAAGTTGCAACGTCAACAACAAAACACTGAATGACATTTTCCATTAAAAGTCTTTTTTGTCTAATGGCTACATATGAAAAGTTTGAGGAACTCTAAATTGGCAGACTTGTTGTATCAATGCTGTTTAATATTTTGCATTACAATATGTATTTTGTTTGACATCTTAAATGGGAAGAACAAATGTAGAAACCTGAAAGGATTTGGGTTTTTCCAGGATTTGTTATTTGAAGTGTTCATGTCTGGTAAATGAATTGCATCACGTCAAACTCAACAGAGAGAATCAATAGACAAATGTTTGTTTGTTTGAACTGCATTTAAAGTAACCATTGGACTTTCAACTGAACTCTACAGTAGTCTTATTTTTATTATTTGTGGCTTTTTAATTTGATTAAAATTCCTCTTATATATTATCTTTTCATTAAATTTACTTTAACATACAGTATATATTAGTTTTATTATTAAACTAGTATACTGCCTATTTCTAAATTAAGAAACAGTATTTAAAGAGACGTGTGTATTTACTTCAACAGCAACATTTATAAAGTTCAAGTTAAAAGTAAAAATAAAATAATACAGTAAAATACAGTTCCTCATTATAAATGAAAATACATGAATCTGCTGCTCTCTGCTGGACCTCTGATGATGTTACACCCAGCAGTTGGTTTAAATCAGTGCTTCTCAATTATTTTCTGTCACGCCCCCCCTAGGAAGAAGTAAACATTTCGCGCCCCCCCAACTCTCCGCCGCGACTGTAAATAGTATAATTTGTCTATAAAATGACACATCTGCAAAGAATTGTATCCTTATTAACATTAAAGAAAACACAACACTTATTTACAGTATATTTTTTGACCATTTGATACTGAAAAATTAAATTAAATATAATAATATATATAAAATAAATAATAATAAAAAACTCAAGCGGCTTATCAGCGTGTTTGGGGTGTAATGTCTTTAAGTGACGGTGCAAAAAATCACTTCCTGAAAAAGTATTTTCCCCGGGGTCTCGCGGCGCCCCCCCTGGTGTCGCTTCGAGCCCCCCCTGGGGGTCCCGCCCCACTATTTGAGAAGCACTGGTTTAAATGAACCCAGAAAACATTTATATTTGGGTAAAAACAAACCAACACTCTAAAAAATTAGCTGTAATTATGCAGCAGGTTACCAGTAACTTACTGTAGAAGACAAGGACTGAAAATGTTTTATGTTCATTTAACTTTTAGCAAACTGTTGCCAGTAAATAACATAAATGTAAATTCTACAGAAATGTTTTACAGTGAACATTTTGGGTTGAAACAACCCAGCATAGGTTAAATTACATCCCAATGAGTTTTGACCCATGTGCTGAGTTGAAAATATCCCAGCATTTTTTAGTGTAGCACAATTGGACACTTGAAAAATATTTGTAAGCTTTCTAATTTATGCAACAGGCGAAAAAAAAACAATAACATTTATATATTTATAATCATGACATATTTGTTCAATTGTATGAAATTTTATTTGTGGTAGAATTACATGATGTGGCGTCAGATTACTATGCATTGAAACACAACTATTAGCTTAGACAAAAAACAATGTAAACCGCTAAGCCAAAATCAAATAATTAAAAAAATGATCAGTGGTGAATCCTACAATAACATGTACAGGTCACATTTCCCTCCAAAATAAGTTATATGACACATAATGAAAATAAAATGTTTTTTTTGCATTCACTGTAAAATTTCTACACTGTAGAAATGACAATGTTATTGCAGCTGGGTTGCCGGTAAATTACCGTAGATTTAAATTTATGTTATTTACTGGCACGAGTTTGTTCAAAGTTGAATAAATTTTAAATATTAACAAGTATTTATCTTTACAGAATAAAACTATACAATAACAGCCTCATGCAAAGCATTCTGGGAAACCAGAAATCATCATCAACCTTTTTCTGTTTTTTGCTTCAGATTTTGTTTCCCAGAATGTTTTGCTTGATGCTGTTTTTCTAGTTTTATTCTGTAAAGACAAAGACTTGTAAATGTTTAATGTTCATTTAACTTTGAACAAAATGTTGCCAGTAATAACATAAATTTAAATCTACGGTAAGTTACCGGCAACCCAGCTGCAAATTTCTACGGAATTTTTTTACAGTGTTGATCATAATTTTGTGACACAAAATCTACTTTTATTATTCTAATTACTATAATGCATCCAAATGTTTAAAACATTTTATTATGTTTTGCATTTCAGTAATGAGAAAGTAAAATAACATAAAAAAAACATATTTTTTTCTTGATTTCTATGTAAACATGGCCAGGACGTGATCTTGACAGATTCTGTGAGTTTTAAGTGATAGTTCACCCCAAAATGTAATTTCTGTCATCATGTACATCTCATGTTGTTATGAACCCGTATACATTTCTTTTTTCTAATGGACACGAAGATATTTTGAGGAATGTTTGTAATCAAACCGATCAGAAGCCCTATTGACTTACATAGTAGGATAAAAGAATACTATGGAAGTCAATAGGGCCTCTGATCGATTTGGTTACAAACATTCCTCAAAATATCTTCTAGTGTCAACAGAAAAAAGAATTTATACAGGTTTGTAACAACATGAGATGATGACACTTTTTTTATTTTTGGGTGAACTATCCCTTATAGTCAGCTGTTTATACAGCGGACCGGCAAAAACATCAAACCCATAATGCAAACATATGCAATGACATAAAGCAAAGAATTTTAAATTTTATTTCAGTAAGATGAGCTCCTGACATCGGTTATCTCTGTAAGTCTTTTGGATATCACAGTGATGCCTTTAATTTGAAAAAGTTTAATTGAACCCCTCTTGTATAAATCTCAAATATTAACAGACATTATTTTCTTTTTTCTGACAAAATGCAAAGTAAAAAGCCAGAAAGTCAGCTCAGTGGAGGACTTATTAACATGGCACTTCATTTTGCTTATAATTTTTATTAACCAACGCGTCATTTGCCAAGATTACTGCTATACAACAACAACATAACTGGATGAATAAAAACAGATTTTGAGAAACATAAACACACAGTATTTTGTCTGATAACCAAATATTTATGGATGACAATAACTACAGCCTTTTTCTTGAATCAGTGTTAGGGAGCATGTACACAAAAAGTGTCTGAAAACGCCAGGCTGATGGCAACTGTGGGCGCTTGCCAGCTTTTTTCAGCTAATCGCTTTGATTGCTGTGATAGTTCTGTTTTGTTTATCAGTTGTTGAACGATGCGCCGGTTGGTTTTTGTGATATTTGTCCCGCCCCTCCTTCACTTTAATTGGACAGCCGAGTTAAAAGTGACATTAAAGGCGGGGTGCACGATCTCTGAAAGCCAATGTTGATATTTGAAATCACCTAAATAAACACGCCTCTACCTGAATAGAATCTGGACCTTCATTTGATAGACCCGCCCCACACCTACGCAACCCAGGCAACATGTCGGTTAGTAGACACGCCCCTTACTGCTGATTGGTTACAAGTATGTTTTGGTAGTTGGCCCGACTTCCTCTTCCAAAGTGTTTTTCAAAAATCGTGCACCCCGCCTTTAACAAGCTGAGCGTTTTACCCAACTCTGGGCACTCAGAAAAGGTGCAGAGCTTACATTGAAAACAATTGAAAACATACGCCGGCCACAGGTGAAAACACCTTGGTGTACATGACCCCCTTACTGTGGGCCCTCTATACTTTCATACAGATTGATACAGGAGGCGAATGCACAATGAAAAGGTTTGCCAGTAATTTAAACATGGACCCTGAGAGGGTACAGATATATATTCACACACAGTATTGCTGTTATAAACCACACTGAGCTTGCAACAATAAAAAGAGCAAACATCATGGTGCAAAAGCTCAGACGAATACATTTGTCATTGAAAAACATACATAAGATCCGCAGTACTGAGAAGCTATAAAGTCATTTTTTTAAAACATTGTGTTATTGTATAAAAGCTAAGAAAACAAGAACATCTGTCATCAAGTTGCTTTTAACAGATGGCCCATTTAAGAAATGAGTCTTTGTTTTGATGACAAATACATCAACATACAATTTCTTCATAAAAATAAAAGTAATATGTTTTAAACTAAAGTTTTTGGCTTCTTACTGTATTTCAAATGTACAGTTTCACAGTTAAAGTTTTTCATGTGAAGCTGCTTCATAAATGAAATTGAATTAAATAAAGTGAAAATCGTTTCTGTTCAAGGCAATCATACCTGAAATGCATTAAATCTCTAAAGCATTACAAATGTGTTGCAGTTCTCTAAATGAATAATTTTTAATACCGTCACAGTTATATCTCACCGATCCAATTTTCAAAAAGATGACAGTTACGTATCATTTAAAGGGCAAATATTATGCGAAATCCACTTTTACAAGGTGTTGGGACATTTAATTCCCATTAAACCAGAGCAGTCTCATTAGACATGCAGTTTTGATTCTGTTGTTAATGTGATGTCACACTGATTAAGCCCCACCCACCTTCTTTCTAAACGTGTTTGTTAGCACGCTGGAGCGCTAATGTGGCTAAAGGTACTATTATCTCAGACTGTATTCACAAGAATACCAAAAGCACTCACTGTCTGGTGGTAAGGGAGTGAGGGGCTGAAGCTCATTTGCATTTAAAGGTACAGACACAACAACAGTGTGTTTCTGCTCCAAACCAAAAAGGGGCATTTTGGACATGATATAACAAATGATCTCTTGGTTTTTTTTTTGAGCTGAAACTTCACAGACACATTCCAGACAAACCTGAGATTTATGTTACATCTTGTAAGAATGGGCATAATATGTCCCCTTTAAGATAAAAAAATATTTAATTTCTAAAGTCTTTTGGATGGTTGGCAACTACTGGTGGACAGACAATATTAAAGTCCATTTTGAAATAGAGGTGCACATTATTTATTAAAAATAGATTTTGCTTCCTCTGTTAGTCATATATGTTGTTATAAAATGCACCTTCAATCACATATTTAAAGTTTGTGAGCTCAGTACACAGCTACTCTTGATCTCTCAGCAATCTTCTGCATGTCCAGAATGGCTGTTCCTAAGTATAAAAATACAAATACAGCTTTAGATGTTATAATACAGGACACATACAGTACAGTTCTATAGGGGGTCACACAACGGACACGCAGTGCCGCGCAGCGTTGCGTCGTTCTAAAAAATTGGAACGCATTGTTTTCTATGAGTATACGCACATTGGCACAGATAGGTGGCGCCTGTCCGCGGCGCCCAGCTGTGACTCAGGAATTTGCTCAAATCCCTGTCGTGCCACTCACATAGTTTAACATTTAATAACATCATATTTGTCCCAAATCATTAACGATTAACATTGGTTGCTAATCCATATTTTGCATTTTGAAGTAGACGCTATCTGACTAAGCTTGCGCTATTTAATGTTTATGATACCTCCGAGTTGTCCTAGATGCGACTCGACGCGGCGCTGAGCTGCGCATCCGGTGTGCGACCCCCTTAACAGATCTTCATGCCCCTTACATTGCATCCAATCTATGACATGCTTGTGCAAAGGATTGTGGGATTGACAGAGCATACGGTTTCAAATCTGCATTCTCAGAAAAAAGGTACAAGAAGGTAAAAGTCGTCACCAGTATGTACAATTTTGTACATAAAAGGTGCCTATTGGTACCTCAAAGGCACATATCTGTACCAAAATGGAACATATTAGTAATTTTTAAAAGGTGAAGTCACAGTGACAAACGTTTCTACTTTTTTTCTGAGAGCGTGGCAGGGCAGAAATAGTGGTAAAAGTGTCCGAACACTTTGAAAGACTCAACAAAAGGGTCAACATTTTAAAATGAGAGCACATGCAGCTCAAGTCTTTTGCTTTTCAGTTTTGTCTCCTGAGAAAAAGACCCTGGTAATCTGCACATGTGTCTCCTCTATAGTGCAGAAGAGCTCAATAATGTCTGTAACTGTGATTCATCCCACGTTATATTGCATGTTTGAAGTGACTCAATTCCGATTTTTTCCCCTCAGATCGGATATGATGCATAAAAGCCGGAAAAAAAACATAGATTCCAATATTCTCTGTTTCAGGCCTCATTTATATCTATATTATAAGCGTAAGCGGACACATCAGATATTTTTTCCATCTCAAGATGTGTCGTGCATCATTGAAAATGCAGCGCTGGCAAATGACGTCAACTAAAGGGGGTCGCACACCAGACGCGCAGCTCAGCGCCGCGTCTAGGACAACTTGAAGGTATCGTAAACCGGAAGCGCGAGCTTCGTCAGATAGCGTCTACTTCAAAATGCAAAATATATACACCTGTCGGCGCCAGTGTGCATATACTCATAGAAAACAATGTGTTCGATTTTTTTAGAACGTCGTGGAGCTGAGCTCTGAATCTGATTTCTATCAAAAGTCCTTCACAAAAACGCAATTATCTCAGCTTTTTGCTCAAAATTTGTTATTTATGAAGAAACTTACCCATATTTGAGAGGTGATAAAAAGAGAACAAATGAAGGTAGGATGAAACATCTGCTCTTTCATTTGCTATATTGTATGTTTATATATTTAAAGAAGAACATTTTCTGGAAGGCATTAAACTTTTGTGAAAATCATAAAAAATGCTGGAGCTGGCTGGCAAAAAAAAAAAACACTGGCAGGGAAGAGTTAACAATGCAATGGAGTTTAATGTTAAAGTTTTATGTCTTGTTGCAGAAATAAATATTAAAAAAATTAAATTAAAAATAATTTTACTTCCTCTGTGGTTTAAGCTGTTCTGGGTCAGTATGCCAACCTGAATTGTTTTGCCAATTGTTTAGTGTAAATGCAGATATCAGATACGAGTTGCTTTTAAAAGATGATGTAAGCGGGTCATCAAAAAAATTGGATATAGGCAACAAATCGGAATTGGGCATCAATATTTGCAGTGTAAAACAAGCCTTAAACTTGTGATAGTAGCAATGTCTGTAAAAAGATTAAGATTAAACATTTCTCATAAAATCCTCCAAGAACATATTATAAAATAGTTATTTTATTTTTTATAAGGACATTTAGCAGAAACAACTACACTGTAAAAAATTTGCCGTAATTATGCAGCTGGTTGCCAGTAACTTACTGTAGAAGATAAAGACTGAAAATGTTTTTACAGTTGCCACACTGTAAAAAAATTCAGTAGAAATTACAGTATTACTGGGTATTACTGGCAACTAGCTTCTAGTAACTTACTGTAGATTTTACATTTATGTTATTTACTAGCAACAGTTTGTTCAACGTTAAATAAACATGAAACATTTTCAGTCTTTATTTTCTACAGTAAGTTACTAGCAACCAGCTGCATAATTACAGCTAATTTTTTTACAGTGGCAGTAATACCCATTAATACTGTAATTTCTCAGTGTAAGGGAGGTCGAATCACCTAATTGAATCATACCAGAGAAGCTCATAAAGTCTTTTGGGCTGTGAAAGAGAAACCTCTGAGCAATAATGTGTAAAGGCAGGTCTGACAGCATGAAGTAAATCATTGTACATTGATGTCAGAATGCACCACCAGGGTCACTGCAGAACCTTAATAAACAGTGAAGAGATGAAACAAAGAAAACCTACCCAGAAGTCATCTGTCTTTCAACATCAGCCTGTGATGAGTCTGTCATGTTTGTGTGAACATCTGGTGGCTGAGCATCATCGCTGACAGCTTGAGAGACCTGTAAGACAGAGATTACACACAAAGTCAATGCAAAGACGCACATTTGCATGTGGCAATGCGAATGACGTGAATTGGGTGGTGTGATTGCCATGAACACGCACTATTAGCCGCAAACATTTCTATCGCGCAAAATATTTAACATGACGCAAAGGTAAATCCCGCAAGTAATATAAAGTGAGGAACATAACGCTTCGCTTTTGGTGTGTACAGAGCATAAGAGTCTAAAGTCAGAGATTACGGAAAATGCACGGTAATCTACTGACCGTCCTTCTACGAGATGCCAAGCCGATGCCTGACCAGTGACCACCGGCGGAACGAGCTTAATTCGCTTAGCCGTTCACATACCCCAATAGTATTTAAATATATAAATATATATGTATCTCTCTCAAGGGTTTTTTCCCTCTTAGGAGTTTTCCCCGTGGACTAGCCAGGAGGGTTTTTCTCCTACACTCTAAAAAATGATGTGTTGGATTTACTTAAAATATATATGCACCATTTTTGCATCACACTTTTTAAGTATTCCCAACTTTGATAGTTTTACTTAAAATTTACAAGAAAACATGTGTTTTATTTACTTAAATTTTTAAGTAAAGAATGATGATGAACTCAAATATTTAAGTTCATATAACACATATTTTCTTGTTTATTTTAAGTAAAATTATTCCAAGTTGGGATTGCTTAAAATATATATGCACCATTTTTGCATTACACTTTTTAAGTAAATCCAACACATATTTTAGAGTGAAGTTGGAGCAATTTAGTATACCCAATTTAGCTAATCTGCATGTTTTGGACTGTGGGAGTGTACACAGAAAGGTCTCCTGAACAAAGTCTTTGTCTGACTTAGCTCTTGCTTGAATCAGAGACCTTTTTGCTGTGAGGAAACTATGATGCGCGCTAACCCACTGTGTTGCCCTCTACACTGAGCACACACTTCTCAATCATGGTAACAATGAACAAACATATTTTTTTCAAAATAACTCTAAATACAACATATAACTAACATTAACAACATATCAACATAAATAAACCCAGCAAACATTAAAACAGTCATCTTTTTTAGTAAATATTAACCAAAGAAGTGAACATGTCGCAATGCATGCTGGGAACTATTCAGACCATTGTTTTTTTTAAATTGCTTGTTCAGATTACTGAATTTGGCAAGTTGGGTAAACAAATTGGACAAAAACTTAAAACTCCATTCAACAAATGATATTTGTTAGCAGGATGATTATGCTTATTTCATTCAGTGAACACAAATTAATGAACTGATGCCCTTCAACAAGAAAAACTTTGTTTTTTGTTAAAAGAACATTTTGAAGTTGGATTTTTTACAGGGCATGTGCTTCACAAAATGGCTACGACAGATGTCATAATTTTTGGCTGGAAAGGCATCATGGGAAATCACGTGGCTCTATAGTTACTTAAAATGTTATGCTAGATTTACTTAATTTTGATGCAATTGTTATAGTAGTAAGCATTACTTATGTTTTTTCATTTTATTTTTGGATACATTTAAGTTCACCTGGTAACTTAAATTTTTGTGTTACACATGCTAAATATGGTAAGTAGAGGTTAAAAAGTTATAAATACTAAGTTTTTTGTGTTTAATCCAATTACTTTCATAAGTTATGGTTGTTCAGCCAACGAATCGTTTTTTAGAGTGTAGGGGGTTTTTTCATCCCCTGGAGAGTCCGCCACCTTTGGCTTAACTTACTACTTTACTGTATACGTTACATTATTACTATGCTCGATTTTCTTGGTTTCATACATCTATTAATGTAAAGCTGCTTTGAAACAATTAACTATTGTGAAAAGGGCTATATAAATAAAATTGAATTAAATTGAAAAATGTGTCCAGGATATTTCCAGGATATATCGTCTGATTTTCGGTTTGTTCACACTGCCAATGATTTTCCAAAATTTGTGCATGCATTCACACACATGCCGTAAAGATCCCCTAAAGACAAGTGATGTATTTTTTCACAGCATCTAAAGTTTGGTAATTATCCGTGATTTCTTGAGAGAAATGCACATGCATGTTTGTTTATGACAAGATCATATGGAGCGCGAGATGCACTGTTCTGTCATGCTGTTTAATGATCTCAGCTTCAGCGTTGATAGTGACGAGCTCCCTGATCTCTGCTTCAATTCAGTTTGCCGTCATTTCATGTCGTGAATGTTGATCTATGTTTAAATCCCTGTGTTAAAGAGCTGAACCATAACTTTTGTTGAGATGAAACATGCATTCTTTACACAGAATGCAGCCACCTGCAGAAAAGAAATCGCCGCCTATGAACATGCACGTTTGTTAAGAAATGTATATCTGATCCTCGTTTACATTTTTATATTTCAACATATATGTTTGCATTAAATATAAGCCTATATGCATTAATGCACGCATGCACATACAAAAATTATTACTTGTACAGCAGCTTTTGCAGGATATATGACAAAACACTTGCTTCAGCATAAATCTCAAATCATATGTTTGTGAACTACTGCTCCTAACATGTCCATTTCAACAGGAATAAACGATATAGTGACAAATGGAATTGTTTAAGTAATGTTCCTTTTTTTATTATATGGGAATTGTTAGGCAGAACTGGAACTGGAATCGGAACCGGAAAATTTCTTACGGTACCCAACCGTAATGTTACGACAATTTTACTAGGTCCTCTTTACGGAAGCGATCCCAGAACATTTACGGGATGCATTTGTGTTCACACAGTAGCCTCTCTGCCAATTTTACAGAAATATTCTGGGAAGTGCGGTGTGAATGAGTTTTAACAAAAATGGATCACATTCACACAAGACCACTAAAAAACTCAAATAAATCTTTAATGAAAGAAACAGGTTCAATACCGCTTCTTCTTCTGTTAGATGACCTGAGCTGTCATTTGTGTTTAGGAGTGAAGGTGCTGTCGAGGGAACATCTGCTACACATGTGGACTCCTGCTCAGGACCTACAGAACAGATGAGCGAAAACAAACAACATACAGCGGGGTCAAAAATCTAAAATATCTTTTGTTTTAATGGCCGAATGCACCTGAGCTTGAACACATTTTCAAACAAATAGCTGATATGATGAGTATGACAGAAATGGTAACATTTTATTTATGACCTTAAATATTCATCCTAACTTTTGATTGAATTAGATTTTAAATCCCAAATGTGGTCATCAATTTATGGTCATTTATCTCCAACAGTTACTGTGAGGTAAAGTAGGGATGCACCGAATTCGGATTCGGCCGAATACTGGGCTTTTTGACGGGGTTCGGGTTCGGCCGAATCCTAGATTTTTTTTTCACCGAACCGAACCGAACCCTAGGCTTGCGCTATGCTGCTCGACATCACGCGGCCGTTGATTACACACATCGGGTGCTGACGTGGAGATGAGCTTTTTCTTTCGGTGAGCCTTAGGGGCTAGACACACCAAAACTTTTAAACACGGCTGAAAACGCCTTGAGGACGCCAAATGCCAGCTGTTTTTTAGCCGAGCGCTTGGTAGCTGTGACGCTTCAGCTGTGAGCCGGTTGGTTGCTGTGGTAATATCCCGCCCCTCCTCCACTGTAATTAGACGGCCGTGTGAAAACTGGCATTGACGAGCGGAGCTTCTCACTCAAAGTTAAATATAGTTTTCAGTGCGGAGCTGCTTGCTTATTGGAAAAACGAGCGTGTCGCAACGCATTGCTTTCATTATGCATATGCTTATGGTAATTGTCAAAATAGTTTTCCAACTTGTCATCCTGGCATAATGTACAGTTAAAATAAATAAAATGAAAAATACACTGCTGTGGACGTTGTTTACTTCATTAATGTGCTTTACTGTGTTAATGGAATAAGGATGCGAGTAGGATTCGGTATTCGGTTTCGGATTCGGCCGAATCTTAAACGGTGGATTCGGGATTTGGCAGAATCTAAAAAATCTGGATTCGGTGCATCCCTAAGGTAAAGTAATGTTTATAACTCACAAGAATCATTCGTGGACGGTGACAGAGACGATCCTGGAGTCAAACTCATCTGTGTAAGATCCAGCTCATCCACGTCCTGTTTCCCAGCAGCCTGTGCAGAACCTAAAGTTGTTTCTGCATTAACGTGACCCGTTATGGCCTCTTCCTGAGGGTCTTCGTGCAGGGTGTCTTTAGATCTGCCGTGCCGCAGAGCAGAGTCCACAAAGTGCTGAGGGCTCGTAACGGCTGACGACGTGTCGGGGGGTTCACAGGAGTGCGGCCGCATGGCTGCTATGGGCACCAGGCCCTGAAGCACAGCGGCGGGAATCTGATGAGGCCCCATACCCACCGTCTGAGCTGGCACGAAGGCCCACTGCTGCTGGCCAGTGGCTGGGGAGTGAAAGAGATTGGCCTGACCCCAGATCACCGGCTGACCTCCTGGAATCATCTGAGCCATCTGCAACGGCGCCTGGACCCCGAAGGCCATCGGTGCAGCCTGAGCAGCAAAGGACTGTTGAGCCCAATGGGCTGCCTGGATAGCACCCATGGTCATATACCCTGTGATACAATCCAGAAGAATTGCATTTATTTTAAAGATGTTTTATAAGTGTCAGGTGTGCCCAGAATGAATCTGTGAAGTATCAGCTCATAAATACCCCACGGATCATTTATTATATCATGTCCAAAATGCCACTATTTTAACGTGCTGTTTTCATGTGTGTACCTTTAGATGCAAATGAGCTACAGCTCCTCATTCTTTACCAACAGACAGTGAGTGCTTTTGGTAAAAAAAAGATCTTATCCTTGTAAATACAGTCTGAGAAAATAGCATATTCTGCCGCTTTCGCGCTACAATGTGCTAATAAACAGATTCAGGAAAGCTTTTCAGTAAAATTAAATTGGCTGTTTGTGTGACATCACATTAACAAGAGAATCAAAACAGCATGTCTTATGAGACTGGTTTGGTTTAATGAGGATTAAAAACAATTTTATTTCACTGTAGGCTGGTTGTGTTCACACACTGCCAACTCACATTTATGTCTTTGTAAAAGTGGATTTTACATAATAGGTTCCCTTTAAAGGTGACCGACCTTTGATGAATGATATGTTTTTCAAAATATCTGTGTAACTTAGGAAACAGGAGATGGCAGTTGCTATAGCAACAGTACTGTACCTGAGGGCACCGCTGGTGGACTAAAATGGGTGAAGAATTCTGGAGGATGACGACGTCGTCTTCTTCCGGGATCCAGAGTGTTAGCAGGTGATGCGGGCATCTGTGACAACAATCAGATCAGAGGATAATTATAATAATACATTTACTTTTGATATCTGGTTGTAACATCATACAGTATACACATGGTCCCAAGAGGTTACCGTCCGTGGCCACTTCTTCATATGGTCTTCCTACGTTAACAATGATGATGGATGGGACAATATGAGACCATCCAAGCATGGTATGAAGTTTTCTCCGAGCTCTTAATTTAAAACATTTACAGCATTTTAGTGAACTATAAACAATCTCCTAACTACACGGATTTGCTGTGTCAAAGTTGGATGACAAAATGCAGAAGAGCGAAAAATTTAAAGTGTGAGGGACGGAATAAGGTGACTAAGGGGCTGTTTACACTTGGTATTAAGATGTCTTTTCATCGATCGGATCACAAGTGGACGAGAGAGACACGTCACGTTTACACCTGGTATTTAAATCCGTCTCTTTTGACCGCTTCCGTCCTGAATACTGTGAGGAGGTGGTTTGTCGAGACGGTGGGCGAGCGGGAGTAATGATAAGTTCATATGGACGTGAACTAATATTATGTCGGAGTCCACTGCTTTTGTTGCAAGTAAACATGCTGCACAGTGTTTTGTACATGTATATGTTAAAGCTTTCTCCGAAATTTTAGCGCAATTGATGAAATAAGATCACGCAACTTTCACACGCTTGAAACTATGAAACTATGTGGAGATCAGCCGCTTTAGTTTTATCAATGAAAGACTAAAAACAGCACTGTACACCGTGTGTTCGCGCCAGAAGTCAAGAAAGATGCAAAACATTGTGTTCAGTACCTCATATTAGATAAATGGGCGGAGAGAAGGCAGTCGCGTGTGGCTGTTCGAACACATTCAATCCGATCGAAAGGGTTTTCAACTACCTCTGAATGTGGTTGAAAGTGGTCGAAAGTGGATGAGCTTAAAATGTTTTGAACACCGTTTACACCTGGCATTGACGTCGTCCACTTGTGATCCTATCGACGAAAACGCATGTTAAAGGAATATTCCATTTTCTTAAAAGAAAAATCCAGATAATTTA
This sequence comes from Misgurnus anguillicaudatus, assembly GCF_027580225.2. Lineage (NCBI taxonomy): Eukaryota > Metazoa > Chordata > Actinopteri > Cypriniformes > Cobitidae > Misgurnus > Misgurnus anguillicaudatus. The sequence continues at coordinate 1,114,784 of NW_027395276.1, read as the reverse complement.
CTCACCACCATGTCATCCAAAATGTTGATGTCTTTCTTTGTGCAGTCAAGAAGAAATTATGTTTTTTGAGAAAAACATTCCAGGATTTTTCTCTTTTTAATGGACTTTAATATAGCCCAACATTTAATACTTAACTCAACACTTAACAGTTTTTTCAACGGAGTTTCAAAGGTCTATAAACGATCCCAAACGAGGCATAAGGGTCTTATCTAGCGAAAAGATTGTCATTTTTGACAAGAAAAATAAAAAATATGCACTTTTAAACCACAACTTTTCGTCTAGGTCCGGTCCAGCGCAACCTAACGTAAATGCGTAATGACGTAGGGAGGTCAAGTGTTACATATATAAAACGCACATTTGCGGACCATTGTAAACAATAAACTGACACAAAGACATTAATTAGTATCAGTTGACATACACAAACGTAGGAAAGGTCCTCTTTCAACACATTTGTAAACACTGGGGCGGAGTTTCGCGTTCGTCTTCTGTGACCTCTTGACGTCATGACGTATTGCGTGGGGTCACGCTGGCGCATCACGACCGGATCTAGACAAGAAGTTGTGGTTTAAAAGTGTATATTTGTTATTTTTATTGTCAAAAATGACAATCGTTTTGCTAGATAAGACCCTTATGCCTCGTTTGGGATCGTTTATAGTTGAAAAAAACTGTTAAGTGTTAAGTATTAAATGTTGGGCTCTATTAAAGTCCATTAAAATGAGAAAAATCCTGCAACGTTTTCCTCAAAAACCATAATTTCTTCTCGACTGAACAAAAAAAAGACATCAACATTTTGGATGACATGGTGGTGAGTAAATTATCTGGATTTTTCTTTTAAGAAAATTGAATATTCCTTTAATGCAAAGTGTAAACAGCCTCTTAGATTATTTGCTATATCTGTCAATTGTTGAGTGACTGTTTTGGATTATTTTAAGGGCAATATGTGATGTCATTTGCTTACATAACCTAGCTCAGTTCATTGAGTCATTAGCCACTGATGGATAAAGTGGATTTAGTTTTGTTATCACTGTGCGGACAACTAGCTTTTTGTGTCATCCAGTGAGCAGTTACAGTTTGCAACTGGTTTCTAGGACTATCTGAATAAGATCTGAGCCATACATAATATAAGGGGTTTTAATGATGCTTCATTTGCATCATTCTTAATGTTTTGTATGTTTTATTTTTTTTATAGGGTTGTCTCTATGGACCTTTGTGTCTTGAATAAAGTTGATATATAATATATATATTTGCATTTGAATAGAGCCGCGTTACTATTTTCGGACATTTTTGAATAAAACAACGCATCTCCATCTTCTTCTTCGTTGGACAACTCCTCTCCCGGGATGAAAATGTCAGGATTTTGCCGCAAGTAGAAGGTCGTCTTTTCGCCTACTGTTTTTCGAATACTATGAATTCAAACATAATATTCGCCTTGCCTATTGCTTTTCGCCTACTATATAGTATGTAATTAGATGATTTGGGATGCAGCAAATGTCATCCGAGATGACAGAATGTTTGTCCAGTGGTGGCTACCGTAGCTTCTCTATGTGCAAGGAAAGGGAGGAACATCCCCCACTAGATGTCGCTAAAATTTACACAGTGCACCTTTAACAGCAAATTTTCATTATTCAGAAAATTAAAGACACATATCTCTTGTCTTATTTTAAGACTGAACAAATGACTGTGAATAGATCTCCTGAGGTTTACTTACTGAAAGAATATCTGGAGGAGTGGCCATGTCACCGAAGAGATCGAACTGGTTTATATTCTGAAACACAGTCAGAGATGGACTTGAAGATTAGTTTAACCCGTGGGCACTGCTTTACATTGAGGTGTGTGGTCATTCAACATTAAAAGCAGCTTTAGATACACCACAATGGCAATCAGGTGACACATTTAAACACAAACAGTGTGAATGATCAGATGGATAAGAACTAATATGAGTGTTCATGCAGTCAGAACCCAATACACGTGCAAAAATAAATCAACACAACGGTCATGGTCAGAAAAAAAACCTAATGCAGACTTTTTCACATCACAGCAGATGGCTTGAGTGCTCATACATCAAGAAGGATCAATGTTTGGCATTTGTGAGCAAACATCGAGCGCTGGAGATTTATGTAAAGACGTCTCCGGGCACTCGATAGGCTCCAACTGAATGAACAGACAAGCAATAACACTTTGTGAAATGGACTGATAGCAACAGTTCATCATGGATTCGTTTTAGTGAAAGCAAATCTCTGGTTGGGATTTTACAATAAATGCCTGCTTCTTTATTTCCCTTTAAAGCTTAATGGCTATACAAAAAATAAACTTTACACTAATGGTGAAAATGACATGAGTTTCCTCTTTATGATGACTTTCCATGCAATCATGAAAGTACTTTTGTAACCAATCATGAATTTGATTTCTTACAGCTTTCATTAAAAAAATCTCTTTGTTCAAAAATGCCGTACATAAGAGATGAAGCCCATAAACAAACCTCTCACAAGCGCCACTGTTTGTTATCCCCTCACCCATTTCTCTTTCATAAAGTTTGTGCTATGAGATTTGAACCGAGGACAATTTGCGAATGAATAACTTTTCTTCTCATTGGATTCAGGAAAGTTTTTAAATACGGAAGGAGAAGAAGACTGAGAGGTTTGTTTAAGGGAGGAATGAGGAGGGGAAGGTTGGGTGAATGTTCAGGAACACCTACAGTCTTAAAATGGCGTTTCGGAACGTCATAGATCCCTTCTTTCTGTTGACTTGTGGGGACCTAAAAATTATAATAAATTATAAAAACATGAAAAACTTACTGCGCTACACAAATATTTACATATACAATGTATTTAAAATGTAAGCTCAAAATAAACTAAGAAATTATTGAATTACCTTTACTAATTTAAATTTAAATTACTATATGTGTCCAATGTTGGCATAATGAGTCAGAAATTTGTTATTTATATTTTTACATGATCACTATTAAAACAACTTCAAAATGATGTATAATTTGTTGAAATCTGAAAAAAGGACTTTCCAGGTATAATACCCTCAAATTCAAGGACTAAATGTGCGGACACATTTCAAGTGAGAGCAAGGTTACATCGCATTACCTTTTAAGATACATTGTTACAGTTCCCTTTTGAGGGAACTCGCGCTGCGTCACTGTGGTGACACTTTGGTTACGCCTCCAGGGGTAAGTGTGTCTAAATGTGTATATCAAATTCAACCAATGGTGAACCTTAACGACAAAGACAGGGTGAGCCAGGAAGTATATCGCTATCTGAAATATTGCCAAAGACGGCGTTACAGAGACGCAAGAAGTATGGCAGAGGAGATGCAGCGTCTCGTTCCCTTCTCAGGGAACAACAGTTACATACTGAGACGTTTTCAACTATGCAAAAAAGCATTTTGGTATGAATCAACATTCGCATACAGAAGATATAAGCATTTAAAGCGAACAGTTTAGCACACAAATTAGAATTTTTATGATATTATCCTACACTACACAGGGAATGGATTTTTTTCCAGCAAAAAACCTTAAATAATAATAACTTAAATAATAAATAATAATAACTTAATAAAATTGATTCAAGCACTTATATCTATGTATGTATATTTTCAAAAGCTTCCCAGGGCCTTGAATCCCCCCCCCCAGAATTCACAAACTAACAAGGATTTTAAGGACCCGTGGGAACCCTGTTTGTATTAGATTTAGCATTTAGGACTGTACACCTCTCAGAAAACATACAAAGATTATTTTATATGTTTAATGACAATTTAAAGGGACACAAGGCAAGTCTGAGTATTATTTGTCTACTAGCTCCCCCTAGTGTCTGGGAGTAAATGCGTTCTATATCTGAGACTATACGAGACTGAAGGACACCGGGTCGGATATAGCAAACTTGCAAGTGGGGTATTCTTCCTACAGACGGTAGGGGCGGGCGAGAGAGTCTTCATTCGTCATGTAATGAGTCATTTAACCATATACCGACTTACGAAGATGATTTATTAACACAAAAATGCTGCCTTGTGTCCCTTTAAAACTGTGGAATCTATAGACGTAATGTGCTTATTTTTACAAAAACTTCAATTTTGATCAAAATCGACAATTTTACTTTCTTTTGCCTGTAGCTCAAAATTAAATGGTGTGCAGTCCGACTCATTTTGCATGCATGGGTCACATATTGATGATAATTAGATTATTTAATTTTGTTATAATAAGTACACAGTTTATGACAATATCATTAACAAATATAAAAAAATTTTTGGTTGTATACTGTTACTGTATGTGATTTGTATCTTGTCTTTTGTAGGGATTTAATAAAACACTTTTTATCTGACCGACTAATCCACAGTTCATGTTCTTTCATCGAGGAAATAATGTTATAGAATGAATATTTTTCAAATTTAGAGGATACAATCTCAAAATCTTTTTTATATCAGTAGAGAAGGGAGGGGTGTAACAAAGTACCTGGTAAACGCTCTCTTCTGATTGGTGGCCACGGAGGGGTTCGTGTCCGGCTTCAAACACAATGTACTATGAGGAGTTAAGAAAGAAAATGAGAGAGGCCCCATAGGGAACCAATCAGACATAAACAACAACATTCAGCACTACCTAAATAAATATACAAATTAAGTGAATCCATCTTTATTTCATTTAGGATTGAAAAAATTTTGAACAGATTGATCAAATCGTCGCTGTCCAATGAAAACCACGTATGTCCATTTTGCCGATTTTGAGATTTTCCACGGATTGAATGTCCAGGTTAATTTCCGTATACAGTATGCTTCACATATCTAAATGGCCAATGAAAAGTTCATGTCATCTGATTTTCACGTATATCCATTTGGTGTCAAATCTGTCAATCACGCCGCGTATCTCCCGCCCTGTGGAAGCATCTCACCGGTCTCGTAAAGTTTCATCGAAGCTCAGCACTGGATAGCCGAATAAACAAAGCCTGATGAGACAATGACTTTCCTTCATCGAGGTAAACGTTTCCCCCCTGACGCCAGACGTACGTCTAGGAGTGACAAAATTACGGTAGGACTGTGCAAACAAAGTATCTGTCTAGCATTACCATGTCAGGGTATTGATTCATTGTCCCTTCATAGTTTACAAGAGACATTTAATAAATGTATAATTAATATTAAATAAACTAAGCATATTTAATAAACTAAGACGTAGGCTATTTAATAAACTGAGCGTATTCATCTGTCAATATGAAATGCGACTTAGTCATTCTAAAGAATTATCGGAAGAACCACCGTTACTATAAAATATCCACGTATGTCCATTTAAACTCAATTTTGGTCAAATGTGTATTATATCATTACACTTGCAAGAATATGGTTACATGTAAACATACCGTACCAAGCATGACAACGCTACATTCAACTGCTTTTGAAATACGCTGTTTTTTTTCACTTCCTGAAAAGTAACCGTTTTGGACATACGTGAGTTTCATCGGGCAGTGACGAAATGCAATATATCATTTCATTTTCCCGTTTCTCAAATAAATAAATTGTAATAGGTACATAGTACAAAATAGATAAATAGATAAAAACTGGATTTCTATTGCAAATTGATGCAAAAGCTTTACAGCTAAACTAAACAGCACTTTCATGACTTTCTATCTTTAGCGGGCTGGTGAGAGGTATAAAAGTAAAAAAAAAACAGTTATGTTTGTCTGTATTCAGTGTGAGCACAGGGTTTTAAAGATCAGAGTACATCCATTGTGACTGCGTATGAATAAAACACACACAAAACAACACAACATGACTGCATATCAAAACACTAGCAATGACAATATCAAAAACACTGAAATGAAGGGGTTAAATGATAATCAAATCAAGCAGAATATGTCTGAACATTCTTTATAAAAGCAACATACGCTTGTCAGCATACAGAGTACAGAGTAACTGCTGATGCTTTTAAAGTGTGAATCTCTCTCACCTGATAAACCGGATCATCAATCTCATCTTCCAGAATGGTCTGTGTCAGCCATGGAGATAAACAAGCAAAAATATACAGTATGGTGGTAAAGAAATTTGAAATATCAGAAGGGCAATTCCAGGGTTATGAACGTGACATTTGCAGTCAAAACTGGTAATATAATTTCTCAAAGAATACATTTATTACTAATATATTGAACCATCTGTTTCTTAAACTCTGGAGAATAAGAGTCTAGACACCAGAATAATATCAGTCTATAATCAAATAGTATCCCTCAGTCTAGTATCCCTCATCTATTTTAGATGAGGGATACATATATGTTATGGATTGGGACAAAAAAGCACCCAAGTTTTTGGAAACAACTTACTTTGTGGAAATTCTGTGAATTAAAAACCAAAAGCAATAATACTAAACAAATGGAGAAGAGAGGGTTCCTAAAAGAACCAATAATATTTGTTTATTGTTCAACACCGGTGAGAGCGCCGGCAGCGGTGCGGCGTGTCTTGAACAGTGTGAGCGTCGAGGAGAGTTGACATCAGCTCAACATGATGGTAATAAGCTATGACGCGGTTTGGCGGCAACCAAACTATCCACCTGTTTCTTGACGTAAATGTGGGCGCTGCCATCTTTGAGCTTTCCTGTTTATGACTTCCGCTGAGACACTAAAGCTAATGTAGTCTATTGCGAAGGACACAAGTGGCCGTTTTGACTGACTGTTTCATGTTTATTATGAAATCCAGGAAGACTGACAAAATTTGCGCAGTTAGGGGTTTCCATAATTGCTAATACAAACACAGTAAATTAGGGGTGTGACGAGACACTTAATCCACGAGACGAGACGAGACACGAGATTGGGTTCACGAGAACGAGACGAGACGATATTTTTACACTTTTTAAGAAACCCTGGATAATTAAAAAAAATGAATAAGAAACTGAAATCATGTTATTTTTAAATGTTATAACTAATCAAGGACTGTCCCTAACAATTATTTTACTAACTGATAATGAAGTAATTTGTTATTTTTGGGTAATAAAAATAGACCCAAGTGAGCAGTAGGCTTTAAAATTACATAATAACGAAGATGCAATAATAATTGGTTCAAATAAAGTATTAAAACCAAGTTACATTAAACAACATTACATTACATTACATTAACAAACACATTACATTTGTGGTCTATAAATAAAAAGCATTATGTATATATTATAACAAATGCCTGCAGGGGGAGATAGTGGACTCGTCTCGCGGACGCTATCTTCACTTTCACTTTAGACGGAGAGAAACGCTTATTTTTAGCCAAACAATGTTTAAATCCATTTGAATATTTAATATACGTCCATTTTTTTTACAATAGAAATGAACATGCAGACATTAAATCATGTAAACTCTGTGATGGTTTAATCTGCTGAGACTTCACATCTGACACTGATCAACAGACAAACACAACACGTCTCAGACTTCATACGAGCTCCCAAAAGAACATTATTGGAAACCCAAACAAAAAAGCAAATGCAGTAAAAGACAGAATATAATGCATGCACTGTAAGAGGCTAATTACACCAACCGCGCTTTAAACGCTTGGAAACGCAAGGCGCGACGCACTGCCTTTTTAAAAAAGAGCAGTGCGAGTCGACGCAGCTTTTAATATTGCTAGGCAACCACGGAGTTAGCTGTCTTGTCGAGATCTCGTCACACCCCTACAGTAAATCTCTACAAAACATTTGTTTTAACCATAATCCATGTATAAGAACTGAATGTGTATGTGGCACACATGCAGTCATGATCTGTATTTATAAATCTATCCAGTAAAACCTTTCATAGAAACTGCCAGCAAACAATAAATACAATAATTCTTTAAAAAAAACTAATAGTATGCTGTTTTAAATATGAAGAGTTTCGTTGCAAAACGAGATAACTCCGTTTTTAACATTTTTGTCAAAACATGTTTATTATTATGTTATCATGTTATTATTTTGTTTTATGGTGCTACTTAGCTGTATTTTTTAAGTTATGAAGGTTTAAATCAAAACAAACCAACTGCAGTTGCATTGATATTAATTGGAATGCACAACCAAAAAACGAGATTTCTGAAAAATAAAAAAATGAGAAAAATGAAACTCTTCATATATACTATATATTATTACAAAAATGCGATTACAGCACAGAATCTATACAACATAATCTGCTTAGTTAAAGACACACTATGCAGTTATTTTACCTTAATATAACAGCTTCAAAGTTATTTCGGTGGTCAACAAAGTCATAGTAGGGCGAATCATCCGCCTGTTGAAGCTCGGGGACTAGTAAGTAAATCTCTTATTTGTAAACTTGTTTGGGGTCTATGTTGTATGTTGTTGCACTTGCTTTTAGTATGTCATAAACTAAAGACTGTTTACTTGTGATATAGCTGCAATCATGTAAAAACGTTATAAGCCAGCAAACGCGGTAGGCTACTTTATTATTATATGCCTACTCTACACTTGGAATAAACTTCTTATTATCCTATTACCATCATCTGTAGTTTAGTAGACTATGCAGTAACCTAATATTTGTATGAAATTGTGAAACATCAACTGGTCATTATCTTCGGAGGTGTACAGAGTGGGAAATTACCGCAGTTGCAAGTATTCTCCAGCGGGTCGCTGTTTGACAAAAATGCCGAAAATGCATAGAGCGCCTTTAATGTTTATAATAGTAATGTGTTTGCGCGTACTTTTGTTATGTTTTAAATGAAAAAGCAAATACTTAAAAAAGTAAAAAGCTTATGTCTCCACATAGTGCGTAAGAAGCGATGTAATAATATTTTCATAAAATGAAAACAATACTCAATACATGGAGTAGTTTAATATGTTTATTATGGTTTGTTCAAATAACTTACAATGTGTTAAATGATACTGCTGACTGTGTTGAACCGTGTGAAGCTTGATGTGTCACAATAAACAAGTCCATTAAAAATTGCCGTTTAAAAAAAACTCACAACAGAGGGACAGATGTGACATTTTAAACCAGCCGCTGAAAAGGTTAAAAACAAAAAGTCTCTGTATATTCCATGTACAAACCACTCATCTGACTTTCTTATTGTAAAGATACTGGTATGTCTCTGTGCTTTTATATTTGCGGATTGAAGACCTGTCATCTCTGATCAACAACACGAAATGATTGAATATATTTTTATATATCAAGCCACTTCTTAATTTCATCCTCACAGTGGTTCATACATGGCAGATGTAGTAAATATTAACTGTGTAAATTATGTTTTATGCTTGCTCCCACTACACTGTTTTCTACCGGCTGGCTATTGAACCGGAAGTCTCGGACTGGAAAGGAAATACGTCACATCACTTACAGTACTTCTGCGTTGGAGAAAAAGGTGGATAGCGTCGTTTGGAAGGGCAGCCAGAGCATTTTTTGACGCTCTCACCAGCAGCGGTGTGAACGTACAGTTAGATTTTCACAAACATCCATTTGGACAGATATGTGTTTGGACGGCTATTAGACGTCTTTTAAACCCAAAATTGCTTGCTGGGTTATGAGGCAAAACCATTAAAATGCGTTATACCATACCAATTGCGTTACACTGTCAGTTAAGGAGCGCTATCTGATACTGTCTCGTTTATACAGGCGCTGCAGCTCCCCCTTGTGTTTTTAAAAGAGATGTGCAATCATTGTGGTGTGAGACGATTATTATTCATTGTGACAGCCCTACGTAAAGTTAGTGGTTACAGCATGCGTGTATAAAGATAATGAAATGATTTTGACATGCTGAAATAAATAAACTATATTTAACAATTTAAGGATGAATAAAATGCTAATTACATTACTGAGTTTAACAGGCTTTGGCGCAGATGTATTGTGCACTACAATTGTACTGCAATTTAACTCATTTTATGCTTTGAAGTGACAAGTGTCTGTGTTGACATTAGATTTTGTTATTAGGTCCTACCTGATAGATGGCATGCTCACAGTGTTTCTGATCTTTCTGAGATTTCTTTTGTGACTCCTCCCTTTGTTTGATGTCATAGACCAGGGTGAACAGGTCACGCAGGTCTAATATAACTGGCTCTGCCTACAATAAAAAGGCAAATGAGTTTAACAGCTTTTAACTGTTAAGACTATAATGTTAGTAAACAAACAAAAAGCACAAACCGAATGGCTCGTCTTGACTGCCACAAACTTGTGGTTGCCCTTCTTTCCGCACACATAGCCAAAGGCGCGATGGTCTCTTGTGTCTTTGGCAATGTAGGAGATCTCGTGGACAGTGTGGTGGTGTTGTAAGACCTGTAGATTGATAGTGTTATAACTTCATCGCATAGGGTGAATGCAGCCTGTTGTCCGGATCGATATTTAAATATTCAGTTTGTTTTAAAGGCCGCATATTATGCCCATTTTTATAAGATGTTTTCTAAGTCTTGTGTGCCTAGACTGTGTCTGTGAAGTTTAACTTAAAATACCCCACAGATCTTTATTTTTAGGATTTCCAAAATGCCACTGTTTGGGTGGGAGCAAAAAGCGTGCCTGTCCCTTTAAATGCAAATGAGCTATTGCTAATTACTACATTAACAGACAGCGGGCGCTTTTGGCTAAAAATAAAGCTGATTCCTGTGAATATAGTCTGGGACAACAGTATCTTTAGCTGCATTAGCGCTACAATGTGATAACAAACACATTTAGAAAAGCTTTTGAGTAAAATTAACCAGTCAGTCAGTGGCTGTGGGTGAGGCTTTATCATTGTGACATCACAATAACAAGAGAATCAAAACAGCATTTCTAATGAGATTGCTTTGGTTTAATGGGGATTAAAAAATAAGTAGAGGGTGGATTTTTTCATGGGTTGTGTTCACACAATCTCAACGCACATTTATGTCCAAACACCTCGTAAAAGTGGATTTTGCATAATTAATGCAAATGTTGTGCCTATATTTGATATCTTTCACTGAACTTCATAGGATGCATTTCATTTATCTTGGTAACAAATTTAATAACATTATTGAGTCATCCAACTAGAGGTCTACAAGGGTCCACTTATGCCGCTTTTCCATTGCATAGTACCCCACGGTTTGGGTCGGGTCAGCTTACTTTTAGGGGCATTTTCACTGGGTGCAGTACATAGTACCCGATACTTTTTTAGTACCAGCTCGGTCGGGGTTCCAAGCGACCCGAGCTGATACCAAAACGTGACGTGAAACACTGTAGATCACTGATTGGTCTGAGAGAATCGTCACTACCAGCACAATCGCTATAATGTAAAAGATTAGCTTTACCTTCATGCTAGCTTGCGCTGTCTTGTGTAAACATCTATTTGTGATGGCCAATTTTAATTTTGTGGCAGACTGAGAAATAATGTTTAATTAATGTATAGGGATGTATTCCAACAATACTCACACTTGTATGATGTCACAGCAGTAGGCAGTGCAAATATAATGACACGCCTATAATCCCTCCCACTCCGAAGTGTTATTAAACTCGATGGAAAAGCTAACCAAGCCAAAGTGAGGTGAGGTGAGCTGACCCGACCTGACCCAAACCAAACCATGGGGTATTATGCAATGGCAAAAGCGCAATTAGATCCGAAAACATAATATCCGACCCGAGCCCTGCATGGGTTCCGGTCTAAAAGTTTAATCATTGCCTTGAACACAAATCTAGTATAATATTAGTGGCATCGGGTAATTTAAACAAATGTGTTTTTGCCAAACAGACCCAAGACGACACAAACTATCTCGTGTGCGTGCATCGAGTCCTTTTCCACCTCCCCCATCTCTGTTTTTCAGGAGGGCTTGTGACATTGTGAGGCTGGCGGTAGGTTAGTTTTTGTTGAGACAGACCTGTCAATAAATTTTTAATGCACATTTAAATGGTTACCTTAGTGTTGTTGTTAGATCTAACAACAACACTAAGGTAACCATTTAAATGACAATACATAGAGTAGCAGGGCAAATTGGATGCAAGATCAACAGGGTTTCTTTCTGTCTGACTGGTGCGTGCGGGGATGCCAACTGCACACACGTAGGTGCCGTTTACATCAGGGTCCAGTCGGGTTAAAAAAAAATTCCACTGGTTTGGGTCGAATTTGGGTTTTATTTTCTTGGCTTTGTCTCGGGATGGGTTTTTCTTTAAATAAATTAAAATTTTTGCATGTCGGGTTCAGGTAAAAATTTATTTGTATCGGGTACATTTCTTTGGACCCGAGAAGACCTCTAGTTCCAACTCACATATGAACATAGACATTGCTAATGCTATTGTCATGCAATGGTATTATAAACTATGTAAAATGTAATAAATCATAACTAAGACATTTACATATAGACGTCTTAAAGGTATGGTAGCAATTTTATTGTATAGGGTTGGAGAGATGGTGGAAAATGTGTGCGAAATCATGACTTTAAGCACTATAATCGGACTTCAATAAGAAAAAATACAGTTAAATGTTATAGAAGTACATTCAAAGTACATGTGTAAAGCAATTGGACGAATTGGTTTGCACCACTCACCCCTGATCTCTCATCATAAATCTTGATTCCACCGAAGGACACAGTCAAGAAAATTCTCTGTTTATGGTTCCCTTTTGACCGTGCCGAGGCAGCGATTCCCTGTAGCAATAAAACGAGAAAGAGGATAGCAGTGAATATATCTGCAGTGAAGGTTTTTTTCCCACCTCCTTGAACAAGATATGATGATCAGCACACTTTGAATAGCTGCATGGAAGGTCACATAAATGACACCTCATCTGTCCGACATCATTTTCTAAGGTTGCTTTTGTTCCTTTGTGGTCAGCACTATAAAAGAGTCAATGGAGATGTGTCCAAATCCCTGAATGTTACTGATCTGAGACTTCTGTGTAAGTGTGTAGAAAGACAAAAATTGTGCTGACTGAAACTTTTAAAGTAGGCTTTCTAATTTTCTTAGCCTTTTGTTGTGTAGTTAAAAAGCAATTCTTACACGTGGTCACTTTGAGCAGGTTTGATCACTTGATGTCTACAGCAGTGTTTCTCAAACTGGGGGCCGGGGCCCCCAGGGGGGCCGCGAGATGGTGCCAGGGGGGCCCCAGTTTTATGACATTTTATAAAATACATTAATTTATCATGAATTCTGTGTAATTAAACCAAAAATATATATAAGGCTACTAACCAACAGCACTACTTTTAATTTTATATGCTTTGTTTCATTAAAATTTTACATTTAGAACAAATTTGTCATAAATTTTCTTTGGGGGGTGCCGCGAAGAAATGCACTGTACACAAGGGGGGCCGTATGCTGAAAAAGTTTGAGAACCACTGGTCTACAGTATCTTGATTCAACGCTTAACAGCTTAACTATAATGCACACTTTCAAAGCTATGGATGCCTGTGGACTATGCTTTCCCTTAAAGGGACAGTAAGTAGGATTTTCCCCCATCTAGTGGTGAAATTGTATTTTACATATGAACGATTAGTGCTCTCTAGCGCCTCGCTTTTCCAAATGCGTGTTGCAACTATGGTAGCCATTATGTACTCACTGATCTCCTTGTCCGTTTCAGCTGGTTCACGTGTTCTGAACGAAAACGTGCTGCGGTAGGCTAGTGCTTTTTGTCGCTCTCTGCTATTATACTTTTTCAATATGGCGGAACGACATGGAAGCCTTCTTGGACTTACCCGTTCAATGTAAATAAAGAGAAGAAATTGTAAGCTTACAAAGAAAAGTCAAATTATTGGCAGAGGTCGTTTGACACCAATGAGGATATATTTATAAATAAAGACATTGACTATTAAATTTTTTAAAAAAACTACACATTGTCCGTTAATGAGCTGTCAAATCCTGTTTCAAGACTGACCCAAGAACAAATAGAGATGGTGGTGGATCGGTTAGCTGCCAGCTCATTCAGCAGATTAGTAATCTATGGCTTTCTGGGAATGCTATTGGAAATCTATTGCTCTTTGACGCAACCCAGATAATATGATGCTGTAGAAACCTGGGATCTGAAATGTCTGGAAAACTGAGATCCAAACTGCTTTATCAAGACAATCACAGTATAGTGCAATAAATGGCAAAGCCCATAGAAGGTATGAAGCAATCACAGCATCCATCACGACAAGCCAAGTGCAAAGTCTATCCAAGATTTCACACAGAGAGCCATTCTTTTAAAAGCATATTCCTGAACCAATATAGGGAGCTGAAGGGATTACGTATTTTTGTATGCAAACCCATAATTGTGCTAGCATTTTAGTACGTTAAGTTCTGTTGTCTCATGGCCCGTTTACATGAAGGAAAGACGCAGATATTTCCCTGCGGTTTGGCCTCTCATTTACACGAAAACCCTGTTTTTATCACAGAAACGATTTTTTCTAAACTTACGGCCAAAGTGGAGATTTCTGATAACCCCGGTTATGTGTTGCCGTGTCAACTGGGAGAAACTGCACATTATGCGCCACAAAATGCTTAAAGTCATGTGAGCGCCCTATGAAAGAAACAGGAAGTCGCTCGTGTTATTCGTTGGTGTCGATTCTGAGCATTTTGATTGGCTTGCATGGCTTTATTCCTCTCCCTACACTGCCTAGGTTTGGCATAGTTATTATGGCACTTAACTCTTTCACCGCCATTGACGAGATATCTCGTCAATTAAGAGAAAACGCTTCCCCGCCAATGACGAGATTTTCCGTCTTTCCGCAATACCGCTATTATCCACCCTTCCGCAACTTTTTAAAACCGGAAGTATTGCCCTATGGCAAGCAGCTGCATGTCCGTGTCTGTTTTAAAGATCGCTCTGAATGGGATCTCTATGAAAAGTCCGTCACAAAAATGGAATTATCTCTGCTTTTTGCTCAAAATGTGGTGTTTTTGCAGAAACCTACCCATATTCAAAAGCTTATTACAGCTTATTAAGAACCACTGAAGGTAGGATGAAACGGTTTTTTTTGTTTAAAAGCAGAGGGTCTGTTCTTTCATTTGGTATATTGCATGTTTATATATTTAAAGAAGAACATTTTCTGGAAGGCATTACACTTTGGTGAAAATCATGAAAAACGCTGGCGCTGGCTGGCAACTTTTCTAAAAAACACTGGCGGTGAAACAGTTAACGAGGTATTCATGAGGGTTGATGAAAATGACAACTTTTTTGAAAACTATACGTGTGCACGATGTTATTATTTAAAACAGAGGCGGGGAAATATTTATTTCTCTAAATACCCGGCTATGTGTAAATGTGGCCTCAAAGTCAATGGTAGGGCTCCAAGATACCGTTGTACCGCGTCTCGTCAGTAAAGGCGTTTCCTTGATTATTGGTAAATCGGCATCACCTGCTTTCAGGTGGAGCAGCATTACTAAAATAAAAAAATTCCAAACCATAGTTAAACCATGGTTAGTGTAGTAAACAGATGGTTTTGCTTATAGTAATCAATACACCAAAAAAAAAACATGGTTAATTTTCGTAAGGGTTACTACACAAAGCCGTAGTTCACCTGCGATTATGAATGCGATATTGCCTAGCTTGTCAGCTTGCCAGGACTTTTTATGTGTCTTTCAAAGTTGCTACATGGGACAACGGACATTGTTGGGGACTTTGTCACGAATGAAAATCTAAAAAACAATGAAATGTCGGTACAAATCCCCAAAAAGCTTCATCCACATTTCCTTATCAGGGAACATGTTTTAAAATGTTAAAACAAAATTTGATAATGTTTGAAAGAGTTGTTAAAAAGCTTGATGTTGATGATGTTGGTGAGAGTAAAGTGTGGTTCGCTTTACTAACTTTTAATGTTAGTTCTTTAAATTTCTAGTATGACTACCACATTCATGAACATGGTGTTTAGTGTATAGACCGTTTCGTGCGTGCGGTGACGTGATTGCGCTTCTGGTCGAAACTTTACTTCCAGTATCTGTTTGTATAATGGTCTGTATAGTTGCTAAACTGTACTTTTAAACAAAAACCTCGTCGAAAATAACAAATGTTTTGATTTCCTAGGTAATCTATGTGTTGTTTATTTTGCTTGTTTTATAATTAATTTATTTAAAAGGATTTTGTGGTTATTTATTCTTAGCGGGGTTTACCGGAAGTTACGTGTTGACCACGAAAACCGCTTGTTTATGTTGTTACTGCTGAAACCATCTATATGTTAAAAAGCACCTATTTCATTGCTAAAAAACAATTTTTTTTGTGTATTTGGTATAATACAATGTGTTTGCGTGGTTTATGGTTAAAAACACACATTATCTGTACGTTGTGATTGGCCTAAATACCTCTAACGTCAGCTGGAAATGTGACGCTCCTTACCATGTTTGAAATATTCGCTCACAATGCAATGCTAACAGGAGTTAACTTACAGACTGTGATTCAAAGCAGGAGGAATTATGATAATGTCGGTCTTTACTACATCACCAATCCCAGGAAGTAAACTGTTGCCTACAATCCGTGTGTTTGTTGTAGTCCAAAAAAAGAGATTTACATTGGAGATGATAACTTGCTTCATTGTTTACTTTGGGTTATGTACATTTTGCATATCGTTAACATGTGCTAATACACACTTACACACCAAGGGAAATGTAAAATCGTGAATCGGACAATAGGTGGTCTTTAAGACATTCAATTCAATTCAATTCATTTTTATTTATATAGCGCTTTTCACAATAGTTAATTGTTTCAAAGCAGCTTTACATTAATAGAAGCAGTGAAAAGCACAGAGAAACGACAGATAGCACAACATAATACACGATAGCATAAGCAGTTAAATTTGCTGCGTCTATGACTCAAAATTATAAGCGAGCGTATTACTAATGTAACGTCTGGAAGAGGAATTAAGTTAAGCCCAAGATGGCTGCCTCCCCGGGTTAAAAAAAACCCTAGGAGAAAAAAAACCCTGGGCATGTAAATGTAAAGATTATCTCAATAGACAAAATGTGTAAGTATTACAACCTTGGTTGCAGAGTTTATTCTTTGCGATTAAGTGAAAGAGACATAAAGGCCAATGTATGGTAAACCATACTTGAAATGTGACCTCTGCATTTAACCCATCCCAGTGAGTAGTGAATACATGCACACCCTGAGCAGTGGGCTGCTATCCCTGCAGTGCCTGCGGAGCAACCGGGGTAAAATGCCTTTCTCAAGGGCACCTCAGTCACAACCTGCAGCCATCAGACTAAAACCTCTGTTTACTTTTTGTCAAGGAAACCCATGTATAGCTAACAACTGGGTTGGTCTACAAAAATACATCATCCCTAAGCTCTCTATTTGTGACCAGTGCTGGCAAATTGAGTCGGCATGAGCACATTTTCAAAAATGAGTTATATATATTTTGACATCCTCTATTGAAAAAAACTTATCAAAACGATGTATGATTTGTTGGAATCTGACAAAAAATGACAGAGCTACACCTGTTTAAAGTTGATTGAGTCAGCAAAGTCAATTTTGAGAAAAATCTAGTTAAAGGTTTTTGAAGATTCAAAAGTAAAATCACTGCATCAATACCTTAAAATCACAGGTAAAAATAATAGATTCAGCACACACAGGAATTTTAGGAAATCTTTTTTCTTTCTTTTATTGTTTGAAAATAAGACAAACAGCTTTAAGATCTACTGTAAAGCAAGGATTTTATATAATGTTACACATCATATATTTTTCCCTAATAGTTACCAAACCTTCACTTAAGACATAACACATTATGGGCCCTATTTTAACGATCTAAGCACATTGTCCAAAGAGCACGATGCACGGTCTAAATGGCCGTGTCCGATACCACTTTTGCTAATTTAACGACGGTAAAAATGTTTTGTGCGCCGAGCGCACGGTCAAAAAGGGTTGTTCATATTTTCCTAATGAGTAATGGGTGTGTTTTAGGCGTAACGTGCAATAAACCAATGAGAGTCTTATCTCTCATCCCCTTTAGAAGCCAGTTGCGCTGACGCTATGTCTAATCCAAATTTAGATGACGGACTTTGTAAACTGAAAAACTAAGCGGAGGAAGAAAAAGAATAATGTAAAAAAAGTGTTGTTTTCATTTTTTTGGATTAAAACCTTTAAAAGACGTTTTCTTTCACTCAGAGAAGTAATGGCAGACTTTTAATTGCTGTAAATGTACTGATATCCTACATAATCATTGTAATCTCATAAAATAATTTGCAAATATGCAAGAAAAGGTTTGTACTCTAAAAATACAAACAATAGATAAAGAATTTACAAACACAGAGTCATCATATTCAATAAATCCGTAAGGTAGCATTTAAAAACATTAAAAAACCGATGCATTTGTTTAAAGGGGCAGTAAGTAGGATTTTAAGTGTTTTATTAATCAAAATCAATGTCTTTAAACATAAATATGTCCTCGTTGGTGTCAAATGACCTCTGCCAGTGATCTGACTTTTCTTTGTAAGCTTAGAATTTCTTCCCTTTACTTACATTGAACGTGTAAGTCCAAGGAGGCTTCTATGTCGTTCCGCCGTACTGATAAACTATAATAGCAGAGAGCTATAGAGGGGTTGCAAGTTTACAAACATTGCAGGGTGCGCGCGCATCCAGGGGGCAGAAAGCCCGATTGGTGAGCTGATCCGCTACTGCAACAACCTTAATTATTGAAGCGTTCTTTATTGTTTGTATATAAATAAGACTTGATTTTAGTTGGATCTGTTTTTCTGTCTTTATTTTTGCAGTGTTACTGTGATACATGTATGAATTATAATGTTATAATTATAATGCTAGTAACGTAATAGTCGCATCTACTGGTATGTTAACATCAGGCACCCAGCACTGACTCTGTTGGTACTATTTTCCACGCAACAACTTCTTGGCATTTTGACTTACAGACACCGCTACTAGCATACAACACAATGCACTTCTCTTCTTTCTGCCTCTCGGTTGCGTGCGCAACCAGTTAGTGACGTCGCCGTGCAACCCGTCTATTGTAAGCACTGTTCGTTTGAATGCAAAATACAATTCTACCACTAGATGGGGGTAGATCCCACTGATTGCCCCTTTAAAGCAAAGCATTTATTTACTTACCAGGCTACGGGTGAAGCAGCTCTTTACGCCTTGTAACGTCTCATAATCGGTCCTTATGTCCAAGAGACTCAATAATAATCTTTTACATTCAATCCTTTAATTTTTTTATATTTAACTCTTTCCCCGCCATTGACGAGATATCTCGTCAATCAAGAGAAAACGCTTCCCCGCCAATGACGAGTATTTCCGTCTTTCCGCAATACTGCTATTATCCACTAGGTGGCGCCCTTCCGCAACTTTTTAAAAGTCTGTTATAAAGATCGCTCTGAATGGGATCTTTATGAAAAGTCTGTCACAAAAATTGAGTTATCTCTGCTTTTTGCTCAAAATGTGGTGTTTTTGCAGAAACCTACCCATATTCAAAAGCTGATTACAAAAGAACTACTAAAGGTAAGATGAAACGTTTTTTTTTGTTTGAAAGCAGAGGGTCTGTTCTTTCATTTGGTATATTGTATATTTATATATTTGAAGAAGAACATTTTCTGGAAGGCATTAAACTTGAAAAAAAAAAATCATGAAAAACGCTGGCGCTGGCTGGCAACTTTTTTAAAAAATGCTGGCGGTGAAAGAGTTAAAAGCGTTTTTGTGCTGCTGTGCATTCATGTATGTGATAAGCAAACCCGTGTTGTCGTCCCGTTTATAGGCGCAGAATTTACTGCATTCTTTAAATAACAAAAAACATATTGCGTCATATATTTAGTTGCCTCAAAATAGCAACGCGCCAACAATGCGCCTGAACACACCTCGTTTTAAGACCAGAACGCCCATGGGCGCAAAAGTGGGCGCAAATGCATTTGCCATTTAAACAACGTGGCGCTAAACGTTGCTGACCAGATTTGGACACAGAATGAATGTCGTACTATGTCCTACAGTATTTCAGCATCACACAAGGCTTTGGTGTTTAAAGGTTGTTTTATCAAGGACACACAGCATGGAGCTCTAAGAGGGTCAACAGAGTCATAAAGCAAAACTGCAATTTTATGATTATTGTTATTTTAGCCCTCCTGTAGTGAAATCCACACACCAGGTGGAGATGCAAACATGTAACACTGCAGAGAAATATGCCTATGCGACCTTGTGATTTTATCAAGGGTTTATCATCCCTCTCAGATTTTAGAAGTGAGCAAATCAGATCATTTGTTACTGTTACTACTACTACTACTTGCTGTAAGAGGTTTTACCTTCAGTTTGATCATGGAGTCCTGGCACAGTTTGTCTCCACGTGCGGCTGTCACATCATCAATGCCAATCAGCTTGGCCTTGTAACTGATGCCATCTCCCCTGAAGCGTTGAATCAGTGCCTGCTCGCTGCGGTCCTGACCTGTGAAAGGAACACAGATAGATGAAGGCTGACTATGATTCATTAAGACATGATCATGCAGTGATGAAGCTCGTAAGGTGGTGTGCTGTTGCTTATGTGTTCAGAGGTTATGTGCAAGTTATTTGAATCTATGTTACTGGGAACCACGTCAGAGCAATTTCATTTGTTTAATAAAATTATTGAAATTATTTCAGTAACGATTTATTTTGATAAAGCCAATAATTTTTATTGTACTCGAGAACCTTGAATCTTAATAAATCTGACTGTAATGCAACACTGTAAAAAAATTGTAGAAATTACGGCATTACTGGGTATTAGTGGCAACTAGCTGCCAGTAACTTACTGTAGATTTTACATTTATGTTATTTACTGGCAACAGTTAGTTCAAAGTTAAATGAACATGAAACATTTTCAGTCTTTATCTTCTACAGTAAGTTACTTGCAACCAGCTGCATAATTGCAAATATTTTACAGTGAACCCATAGGAGGATCTCTTAACAGAAATACTATATAATGTACATAACTATATTAGCAGTGGTGTACAAAAGGCTTTACATAATCAACTGTATTGTTTTATAACCAGAATGAACCGTTTTTATCTTCATACACCACGAGTCCCTTAATTAACATGGAAGTCATCATCATGTTTTTACAGTAGCCCTAAATGGACAAACTCAGAGTCGGCGTCAGAGCAATGACGCTGGAGGGGCATTGGGTCATCGGCGGGGGGGCACTGCCATTTGAGAAATATTTTGACGCAGTGGCAACATCATAAATCCCAATGTGATTGATGCAGCTCAGATAGAGGGGCATATTTAATGACATTACTTTATTTTTAGTAGAAAATGTAACCAACAGAGCATAATACAGTTATTTAATGAGCATTACTTCTGACACGGTGACACCAGAGCTATACTCGCTGAGCAAATTAAAACATCATAGCATCATAACAACACAGCAGAAATGTATTATTTGCGAATTTCGTTTATTCTTGTTAATTTCCATATCATGTCATTTAGAGGCTATGTGGTAACGTTAGCCCTATGCACACAGTTTATTCAATCACACACAGAAATACGATAATAAAAGGCAGAAAGGGGTGGGGGTAAAGTTATGCCCTGTCATATATCTTTAGTACAGGTAGCCAAGTATAAAACACAAATGCAGATAGAACCAGCAAACATTCATCAACAATTTACCTGCTTAGTATGCCTTATCATGAAAGCCAGGGCTGGCTTTAAAAAGTGAATTGAACAAACGACTTACTCTCAAAAGAGTTGCAGGCGACGAGTGTGGCTACTGAACCGTCTAAGTACTGTGTCCTTCCATTCGCTTGTGCATTTGCGTGTCAAATCTTTCTCGAATGCAAGCTGCACCAACCTGGCCTTTCTCTCGTGTAGCATTGTGCGTCTGTGTTCCGAAAAAACATTTTTCAAAGTGGAGAATGAATTCTCGCACATTGCTGTAGATGCGCCAAATGTTAATGCATGTTTGAAAGCTGTCAGCACACTGGGCATGGTAATCAGATGGTTGTGGTACGTTGAGAGGATGTGCTGTATGGTCCAGTCTCCCTGTCTTGCTAGCTTTTGTGACATTAAAAACTCTTTAGCAACTTCAAATTCAGCGTCAATTATAATCGATCCTGAAAGGTCGAGAATTTGCTTCACAGCTTTCACATCAAGGAAGTTATCGGCCTCTGGATTTAGTGCTGCAAGCGCACTGGCCAGTTGTGAGTTGCGCTCGCTGAATCTACGCTCCAGTTCCCCAACCACCGAATCAATAGTGTTGTAATACAATCTCCGAAGTTCAGTTTCCAAGTTATCATCATCACCCCTGTGCCCTCCTGTAGGCCCTGTAACGATGTATCCATCCATCCGGGTGCTCTCTATGCGTCTCCGTTTGGGCCCGGGTCTCAGTGACTCGGTGGTGGGCGTGGCAGTATCCAGCATCCGCTTAAACTCTTCATCACAACGGAGTTTTTTAACACACGCTGTTGCACTCGCCACAACACTTAAACCTGTCAACAAGTCAGTGTCCTCTCTTTGGAGAAGTTTGTTCGGTGGGTCCAATAGAGAAAGGACTCTGTGGGTAAAGTTGGCAAGGAACATGAAACTTGGCTCAGATATCTCGCGCAGCAGACCTGTTGCTTCCATTCTCGTCTCTGAGCCATAGTTCAGCACAGTGTCAGCATCGGTCAGAATAGATTTTATGTCATTAAATGACTTAAGGATGACTGATACGGTGGCAAGATGCCCTGTCCATCGCTGCTCCAGAAGACGTTTAAGATGTGCACCTTTATAATGCATAGCAACAGTTGGCTTTCTACAGAACTTGTACAGGGAATCGCACACCTCAAAAAACTCCAAAAGTGCGGTCTCTGCAGACATGGCATGAACAACAACCAAATGCAACTGATGATTTAGGCAGTGCACATATGGTATCTCACGTCCAAGTTTGTCTTGTAGAATTTTCTGAACACCACCACGTTTCCCCGACATAAGTGCAGCTCCATCATATACCTGACTCAGAATTTTTGAGCTATCTAAGCCAACTTTGTTAAGCTCATCCAGAATGGTGTCAGTTAATGTGTGCGCGTCACCTTTCTGAGCCGTAGCGACGTTCTGTAACTTCGTAAGACTCGTTCACAAATCGAAGCACAATCGATATATTTTCACATCCTGTGGGGTCACGCGTCCCATCAACTTTCAAAGTGTAATAGGAGTCACCGACTTCCTCCACTATAGCCTCTGTCACCACATTACTGAGTGTTCTTATAAGTTCATTTTGCATATCATGACAGGTGTAAGTGGCATTGCGAGGAATTGTTTTCACCACATTAGCCAATTCAGGATCCTTTTGGATGGTGTAATAAAGCATGGAAAGGAAAAGTCCAGACCCTCCATCCGACATCTCATCAAAAGCGTCAATTTTCCCCCGTAGTGGCAACTGGTTTTCAACCAAGAACCCAACCACATCTATTAGTGAGGACACATAATATCGATTTTTCCTTAGTTGATCTGCATTGACAAGTGTTGATACCTCATTCCCCATATTCCGACGCATCTCTCTCTCCTTCCACATTGCATAGCAAGACATGTGGTCCTTTGAAGTTTCATGTTTATGAAATCCACGGTCTTTGGCCATTGCGTGTTTCCAGTTACGATAGCCCACACTCGCGAAGGCATCCAATGTTCCAGATTTTCTAGCAAAGCTGAACATCCGACAGCAAAAACAAAATGCTGCGTCTGCCTTGACACTGTACTCCAACCACTCTCTGTTGTGAAACCATTTATCAACGAATGATCGCCCCTTACCACTGTACACTGTAACCGGATACTGTTTTAACACAATTTGAACAGGCTTGTCGGTCCCGATGTCATCAACCGCTGTCCGCTGACTTGGAGGGCTTGACGATTGTTGCTCTATATCTGCGCTAGTTACTTTCGGAAGTTGTCCGGAGGTAGCAATAGCAGATGGGCCAGCTCGGCTCTCACAGACCGTCGTACTGGTGGCGGTGGCCGGAGAATCAGATGCTGCTAATTGAAGAGGCTGCGCAGGACTAAACCATTTTCGTAAATCCATTGTTGTCTATATTTACGACAATTAGCCGCCAACTGTCTATAATATAGACGGAGAAACAGTTTTTTCGATTCTCTGTTTTTTCGATTTTGCGCGCTAAAAGTCAAATGTAACAAGTTTACTCAGCGACCAATAAGAATTGTCCAATAATGACGTAGCTTAGTAACATGTCACGAACAACCGAAATTATGCGAAATAATTTTTCCCATCATTTTATTTTATTTAAATTACAGTGTGTACATTTAATATTAAAATATTAACTAAAAGGGATTTTTTTGGGGGCCTGTACTAGGAGGGGCATCAATGACCACTAGGGGGGGGGCACGGCCCTCGAATGCCCCACCACAGCGCCGACCCTGGACAAACTGATCTACAGAGCACGTTTTGTCACTACGTTGTCTCAGACCAGCCTGATCTCATAAGGAAACGTACATATTTTACAAGTTGGCTAATTTGTCTTAATTCGAAGTTAATCATGCAAAATTGTACAATTCTCATGAAAAACAACAACAAAACCGAACCCCTAACCAACTTCACAAGGGTCAAGGCAAATCATACAAACATTTACGAATGTGGTCGTATAAATTAATGCAAAGTATCCAACTTGTAAAATATGTATGAATTCTCGTGAGATAGCATTGCTCAGATGATGACATGTTTGTCTTGTGCCGGATACCGTAGCTTTTCGAAAGTGAGGGGTGAGCTGTAGACTGAGCTGTTGGTTGAAATTCACCACCTCACCACTAGATGGCACTAAAAATCTACACACCTTTAAAATCCAAAAACAGTTACGAAGTACTCTTTTAAACATCTAGTTTTTATTATCTAGTAATAGGAATTTAAAATGCATTACTAAATAAAACACTGTTGTTGAAATGCGACATACGTTGAAATAATAAATCGGTAACACTATACAATAAGGTTGTATTAGTAAACATTTCTAAACAAACAATTAACAATATAGTTTTTTAAATTAAATAGTTTTTAAGGTTTAAATTGAAATATGATATTAATATATAAATAATAACTAATAATTATAAATAATATTTCAGTTGCCGAAATCTCCACTTCAATAAAGACAATAATGAATTTGAAAATACACCATACAGTTGTTTGCTTTGTACATACTCTCTATCTTCAGTCATGTTTTGGATGAAAGCATTTCATGAATGAATCATTTTAATGTGATGCATATAGAGAAAAATAAAAGAGTTCCCATTTCAAATAATGAGATACACTGAACAATTAAACTGAAACTACAAATGATGATCCATCTAGAGAATTTGAATGGAGGACAAACCCCCTCAACATGTTCAGATAATGAAAGAGCTTTTTGTGATGAGCACCAAGTGAAGGACACTTTTGAGGACAATTATATTAGTCTAGCAGAGGCTCTTTTTCATTTATGTACGGTCCGCCTGGTCATCTTATGTCTTGCTCTATGAATCAATTTCATGGGTTCAGAGGCTCGAAGATAAAACCTTTTTTCCAAAATTTGCAAAACTGCCTATAGACGGGTAGATGTAGAGACCCCAAACTGGGTTTCATTAGGATCATTCATTTATAATGATTTTATCTGAAGAAACATTTTTAAAACTGTAAGTAAGCCATGGTGTCCTCAAATAACTGTAAATACAAAATGTACTGCAATGTCAAAACCTTGCTGAAATAACAACATTGGCTTAGCCGACAATATGAGTTTGGGGTGGTATCATCTGTTGTTCCAACCAATGGCATACGAGGGGCATGTTTGGAAAATTATTTCATTATACAGTACTTAAATATTGGATGGATTCCCATTTTGACAATTTACATGAAATACTTTTTAAAAGAAAAACTAAATGTCTGTGCTCCGAACTGACCAATCAATGTAAAGTATTTCAGAGATTTACTGAATGTAGCAAAATAAACATAACAAAGGCAAGAAACAGCCAGAACATGAAGTAAACAACAGCAACCTAGCCAGGGCTTCAGACTAACTTTTTTTTACTGAAAATTTTAGGGGTGCAACCAAAAAATTTATTTGTATGTATTACTAATAAATACTTTGATGATAGATGCAGAAAGTACAATGTGCTGTTTCAAATTCAGTGTCACATTACAAAAAAGGTCAAATTTACTAGTCGGGTGATTCTCACGAAAACTTGGTTTTAAAAATGTCAAGCATGAAAATGTAAAAATTGCTTAAATTTACTTTTTTTCCCACCAGACATTGAAAAACAAAGTCTGGATTAAATGGGAACATTAAGTTTTACTTATCATTTAACACTTTTTGTAATATAATTTAAAAAATTTGTCCTAAAAAATCTCATTACTGCAACAGTCAGAAAACATCAACACTGACATATTTTCAAAATGACATGACAAACCTGAAAGAACATAATTTGGAGATTCTGCACATGCATTTAAAATCAAAGTATTATGCTTCTATTAATTAAATTAACATTTAATAAGCATCTGTTGTGGTAATGATAATCAAAATGTCGTGTAAGCATTCTGAAAATATTTCAAATTAACTGTAAAAAAATGATCTTAACTGGTAGCCATCTTGAAGTAACTGGTCCATGTGCTTGGTCACTCAAAATCAAACTTTATTAAAATTCTGTATGTGTGCTTAAACTGTTCTCAAAAAGTGTTGCGGAGGATGAGAACATCAGGCATGGACACATCACTTTCCTAATTTTTCTTCATTATTATTATACATGAATATCCAGTAAATATTTTTTCTGTCATCTAAAGTAGTCTAGCAAAACATCCATTTATTTTTTTTCTTAATATTTTTGTGTTAATTTGATTAAATTACAACATAACGCATGTTCAAACACAGCCGGACACATTGCGGTAATGAGAATTTCAGCAGAAAATTAGATAAAATTTACAATTATAAATTCTTATGTTGAAATCACACATTGTGCAAGGTAGAACACAGTATTGTGTTAATTTTTAATGTTACTATATTACACATTTTAAAGCTAAAAACATTAGTGCCGTGGTGTTTCAATGGTTTCGTGAGAATCACCCAGTCGCACATGTGCGACTGGATGTAAAATTCAGTGGCACACTCCCAAATTTTGGTTGCAAAATTCCACCATTTGATGGCAAAGAGACAAAACAACAACAAGCCACGTACAGCAACCCTAACACAACAGCAACATAAATCACAGATTTAACAGAAAGTTGAACAGATGGGTCATTAAGGGAGACCACCCGGCCAATCAAACGGCAGGAGTAAAACACTATCCATTATCATCAGCGTCTATATAAGCACACATCCATATGCTGCCTGATCCTTTGTAGCCCAAATATTAACACATATTAAAGCTTAGCAAATATCAGTGTAAAAATACAACAACTTTAGGATTTAGATGCGGTTTCAGTTGTTAAGCAGCAGAATGTGTGAACAGTTAAAGTGTAAACGCTAGTGAAGGATAAAAGAGGATGGTGTTTAAAAACATGAGCAAACACCACTTAGTGTACGCACTTTTGTATTGACGTATGAGAGATGCGAAGGGTCCTCTGCATTCGTCATACACTGTAGAAAAATTCAGTAGAAATTACAATGTTATTGCAGCTGGGTTGCCTGTAATTTATTGTAGATTTAAATTTATGTTATTTACTGGCAAGAGTTTGTTCAAAGTTGAATAAATTTTAAATATTAACAAGTCTTTATCTTTACAGAATAAAACTATACAATAACAGCCTCATGCAAATCATTCTGGGAACCAGAAATCATCATGAACCTTTTTCTGTTTTTTGCTTCAGATTTTGTTTCCCAGAATGTTTTGCTTGATGCTGTTTTTTTTTAGTTTTACTCTGTAAAGACAAAGACTTGTAAATGTTTAATGTTCTTTTAACTTTGAACAAAATGTTGCCAGTAAAAAAACATACATTTAAATCTACGGTAAGTTACCGGCAACCCAGCTGCAATTTCCACTGAATTTTTTTACAGTGTACATCACTACGAAAAGTGCGTACATTACGCTGATACTTTCTCCTGAATGCAGAGGAGTCCAAAGCTGCGTTTACACCAGCCGCTGTAGAGGCGTGAAGCGTGAATGATTTCAATGTTAAGTCAATGTGAAGACGCGCTGACGCACGTCTGAAGGTTATGCGGCACGAATGAGGCGTTTGGTACGGTTCCACGATTCCGCCTCATTCGCATGTCTAGTTCGCGCGAATTGAATCCCCTGGCATGGTATGCGCAAATGGTGCTTTTTGTGCATTTTGCGTTTGACACGAATTTGCTGCTTACGCCCGAGTTGAAAAATTTTAACTTTGACGGAATGTTGCGGCGCGTTAACCAATCAGGAGCCTGCTTGCCGCCCGGAGTCACTCATTCAACCTGAATAAACTCTTGATATTGTCCGTGAGCAGTCACCCATTCTTATTTCTATAGAGACAGGAATAAAAAGGACCTCGCTTGGAAGAGTGTCAGTGAGGACATTGGGCAACCTGGTAAGTTGTAATACACATTTAACTTTTGAGTCACTTGAGTCACTCTGACGTGCATCAAATGCTTGCTCTAGACGCGTAAATGCATTAAAACTGTTCAAGCGTGAAACTAGGCGCGGTAGAAACGCGGTTGGTGTAAATGCAGCATTAGATGGCGGCGTTGCCGGAAGCTATGTATTTTCATTTGCAAAGTTTTAAATATGGATATTTCTCGCATTGATTACCCTCAGAAGAGCTTTATTAATCCCAATGGAGCTGTGTGGATTACTTTTGTGAGGGATGGATGGGCTTGAATGAGGCAGAACCCATATCCATATTCAACTCAGGTGAGTAAATCATGGGGTAATTAGATTATTGGCCAAATTATACCTTTAATATCCTTATTGTACATAAAAGGGTAAAATATCTTTAATAAATTACTTGATGATTTGATACAATTAAAACGTAAGTTATGGATTATCTGATGCAAGTCCTGTAAGTAAATCAAATCAAAGATATCAATCCTAACCATAAAAGAAGTGTTCATATTGACTGTATAGCATTTTAAAAGGACAACTTAACTGGAAATGCATCAGGGGAATTATATAATTATGTATAAATTAATTAGACACACACAACACTGCTTACACAATGACCTAATTCCAAGAGTGAAGCACTTAAAGAAGACTCTTGTAATATTCTGTGGTTGGTATTCAAAGCACTCGTGTAGACTAAATGCTTTCTTGTTTAACTATAGTGGTTTAACGTTGTCTTAATGTGGCTGTGAAAATGTCAAGCTTGTTATGTTCGGCATAATTTATTGCTTTTCTGCGTAATTATTGAGATAATTTACCTCAGTCACATCCATTCAGTGTAAGGGTCATATTATATTTCTACAGTTTTAAAATAAGATTTTATATCTCCTTGGTGTGCAGCTTTCAATGCAAGACCATGGGTCCAATTCCCAGGTAATTCATGATGTATATAAAATCGTTTATTTTAAATGCTCTAAAAAATGCTTTTAAATAAAGTGTCTGCCAGATACATCAATGTAAATTTAAATCCCCAAAACAATACTGCAAAAACAAAACAAAACTGCAATAGTTTAGTTTGATCTCTTGTTACTTATATGTGAGGTCACACTGTTAGACTTCTCACTGTAAATGTGCTGTATATACATTTTGAATAATTTACAGAATAAACACTGATAATTGAGTTCCCAGCCATGTAAAGTATTTTAGGAGTGCTATTGTAAATCATATTAACAAACACACTTTAAACACAATTTTTGCATTATTGCATTAAACTGAATGACACCACTTTCTGAACAAATCTTTTTGTTAAGGATGCTCCGATCAGGATTTTGGCAGCCAATACCAAGTACCGATTTGTTGTCTTTGTGATTAGCCGATACCGATCTGCAGCCGATCGATTGGAGCATCCCTATTTTTTTGTTTCTCAACACAGAATTGTTCCTAATAAAACACTGCTGTTATTGATGAAAAATAATTAAAGTACTGCAAGTTAACAACCCAGTCTCACCCCATGGCGTCAATATTTGACGACACTTGACCATGCGTCAATAGTTGACGCGGAGGGTATACCTTTCGCGTCATTTTTTGACGAACTGGGGACTTCAATACTATTAAGTCCGTTGCATTCTCTTTCCTATTTTCTTACCATTTTCGCGTCGGTTTAGGGTTAGATTTACATAATGACATCCCTACCCAAACCTAACCCTAACCCCAACGCCAGGTGACAACTGTTTAATTTCGCGTACCTAATAGTATTGAAGTCCCCAGTTCGTCAAAAAATGACGCGAAAGGTATACCCTCCGCGTCAACTATTGACGCATGGTCAACTTCATGTGTTGAAGTTAAGTGTGAAATGCCCAAGTAAACACTGATCACCATAATGATAACTTTAAATGAACATTTCAGTAAAACAATAACAAAAGGCTAAATCATCTGTAAATTAATCACTTGATAATTTACTGCAGCGCTGTCACTATTTACACTCTATCATATGGACTCATATACAGTAGACAACAAGCAGTGTTTACTGTAAAGATGGATCTTATGCATACTGTCCAGTGTAATCCTGATTGAAAGTCATGTGGGCAAATGGCACAGGGCCTTTATAGAAAAATGAACAATGCTTGCAACCCAGCCAATGTTGTCCTCAAAGCACATAAGCTTGAAAATGGGGTTTTATACTCTAAATTTACAGTAAAATGTAAAGTGCAGTTAAGGTTTACAGTAAATTCCTGTTAATAAAGGTTTTATTTATATAAAAATAAACAGGTATATGTTTTATTTTAACCCTCTGGGGTCTAAGGGGTTTTTAGGGCCCTGGGGAAGTTTTGACATGCACTGACATTTGTGCTTTTTTCAGTTGCTTAAAACATATAAAATGGCAAAATTCTCATAACACTGCGTTCAGCACAAACTGGGCTACAATATTATCTGATCAACATGTATGTACATGTTTGTATTTTTGAGAGAAAAATGTTTATGTGTGGTTTTTGAAAAAGCTAAATTTTTAAGTCACTGATACAAGTCCACAAAACTCATTCTAAACATGTTTTCCCAAGACTTTTCAAAACAGGATCTAGTAGTCAAGAGTTTTTCTTCAAAATGATGTGAAAATTATCCGGTCTGCTCATTCACATAAAACAATATATTTAATAAACTTGCTGTGCGGAGATATGCGGAAATAACCAAATAAGGATTGTACTGGTTGCAATCGCGTATTTTATAAGAATACCAAAAAGCGCGTTGAGTTTCCTGACTCGTGTGTTTGTGTATGTGCGTTCCCCTCGCGTGAAATGTTTGACGGAAGAACAAAGAAAACACTCGCGTCTGGAGATACTGACACAGATACTGACACACATACGCAAGTAAATAAGGATTTAGATGTCATGTTTGGTGCACTCGGGTGCACTAAAACAGGTTTATTACCGCATATATTTCATTGCAAATTACAGTATGACACTGTACAGGATGCCACTGTAAATGTACATCACAGTTTCACAATGCAGTTAAAGGTGAATGCAAGGTGTTGGAGGAAAAAAGTTAATGTAAAACAAGACGAACACATTGTTCCTGTAAAAAGATATTTGAGTGATCTGTCTCTTTAAACTTTGGGACAGATGTAGAAGAGTCTAGCATATTTTTGGCATTAAAAATGAAGATGGCAAAGATTCAAATCACACACAGGATGATGCAAGTGCCAACTTTTGTACAGTTCATTAAACCACTGAATCCTGCAACAAGCATATTAAACATCTATTTTTTAAGCTTCAAATAAATACAGTTGGATACAATGCTGTCTGTTTAGGCTATGAAATTTATCAATTTATCTTTATCAAAATGTATTTTAATGCATATTAGTTATTTTGGAATGTAGCCTTACATTCATCATTCAGTCAAATAGCCACATTTTCCAATTGTCTGGGTTTTTGATAAACCAGTATATAGGCTTTAAAATGACCATGCTATGATTTGAACTACACTACTCTTTTCTGCTCTCTCTCTCTCTCTCTCTCTCTCTCTCTCTCTCTCTGTCACTCTTTGCACAATTTCTGTTCTCTTACAAAAACCAAGTATCTTTTTGGAGAAATGAGCACTGGAAAGACCTCCTGGAGAAGCCTGCTGTCTCTTTATGTGTGTTAGCCAACTTCAGACGTTAAACAGTCGCGTGAGAGCCGGACAGATGGAAGCACATGGAGAGGAGAAAGACTCTCCAGATGCCTCAGTCTGTCAGGAGGCTGTTTACTTGTTTGAGGCTCAATAAAGGAACTGACCGACTTCTGAACCCCCAACAGATGACTAACCAGAAATAATACATTATTCAATGCAGAAATATTTTAATTATGAATTTTTTGTTTAGCAGACTGTTTTTTTCCACCGGTTTGGTTACACTTTATTTTAATAGTCAACTTTAGACATTCGACTAAATAATTATAAGTAACATTGCAACTACAAACTCTTATTAGACTACCGGTATTAGTAGACTGTTAGGTGTAGGGTTAGTGAAGAGGTTAGAGTTAGAAGAATAGGTTGACATGTAGTTACTTATATATATATACTTATATAGTTAAATGTCTGTTGAGGGATCATCATAATAAAGTGTTAATAAATATAAAGTAGACAGTAATACTCTAATAACTAGTAGATGAGTAGTAGCTGCAAAATTACTTATAGCTGTTAAAATGGATAAAATGTGGACAATAAATTTTGTTTTTTTAAAAGATACTTCATCACTGTGCCACAAGAGACATTTGAAATTGTAACAAGCACTCCGATCTCACGATAGTTAAATTTTTTCAGTTAGAGTGCCGCATGCAGTTGACGCCTATCGACATGCCTCTTGATCGGGGGACAACCTTCCGATCTCTCTGATGAAGCCAATACGGAAGTGACTTAAAGGTGCTCTAAGCAAATTCACGCGTTTTAGACCATAAAACATTTTTTGTTACATACAGCAAACATCTCCTCACTATCTGCTTGCTGCCTGTCCGCTGATCAAACTGTAAAAAAACGCGATCTCTGTAGACAGCCCAGGCTCTACAAACTGCAATAAAAACACAGTGGCCAAACCTACCACCACGAAACATAACAAAGTGTTCCAGCCATTAAACGACAAGAAGGATTTGGGGACGGGTGTTGGGCGCGTTCATGAAAGCACGGAAGGGAGGAGTTAGCTACGCTCCGTTTGTTTGAAAACAGTTCAAACATTAACAAAAAGTGACGTCACACAGATTCACTTAGAGCGCCTTTAATCTGCAGTTCATTGACTGGCCGATTGTTATAGTTGTTTGTTATAGATTTTCTGACAGCTATTTTGGTTACATTTTATTTGTAATTTTCGATTTGTTTCCTTGATGTGCTACAGCTCTTAAAGAATATATTTGGCAGTAGACCTTGTTTTCTAAATACAAATGTAACCGATTAAGGGCTTTTCAGTAAACGTGTCAATATTATAATTAGTAGTATTCTCATGAGTGTCAAAGTAATGTCCACATGGCAAAAACATACAGCTTCAGTAAAAGATAATACAACATGCTTTTATTTAACATTTTGTTTATAGCTTCATTTAACAATGAATAGGTTTTTATTAACAGGGCCCCCTCACAAAGTTATAAACTGTATAAACAGATTTGTTTATATTAGTGTATGTGTTTTTGTATTTTGGTGACAGCTGTGTGTTCAGTTCAGTTTTCACAAGGATTATTATCAGTTAGAGGTCGTTGCTATGGTGATGGAAAAATAAGGCGATTTCATTTATCATTCATGGACAGTGAACAATATACCCATCAAGTTAGATGATCTTTCATAAAAACACAACTCATTGAAACACAACTGAACACAGCTTTCTGGTTTAAAGATGTGTCTTACTGTAATTACTGATCTTACAATTACTATTAACAGAAGCAACAGGAATAGCACAATTAAGTAATCAACACTGAATATTCGAAGTTTCGGAGGGAAGGGGATGAAAATATTCTTCTCTCTAATAAAAAAAGGCTTGTCTAAAGTGTGGCCAACAGCCAATCACAGTGGTCGCAGCACATGCTCCGGTCTTGCATAAACGTAATTAGATGGCTCGCACTGGGTTATTAACACATAAGGGGATTTGATTGGCTTACGCACTTTTTGGCGAAAAAGTTGAGAAATGTTCTACATCTGCCTTGAGCAACGGCAGTGACGCAACGTTGACGGATCCACAATTCAGTTCGGCATCGCATGACATCACACATTAAAAGTAAATCAGAAGCGTTAAAGGACAAGTTCGGTATTTTACAATTAAAGCCCTGTTTTCAGATTGTTTATGATGAAATAGAATGGTTTTGACTGAAATTTGGACAAATGATGCTGGCCCGAGAATTTTCGGGTGTTTGTTGTATCAGCCCCCACCTCTACAATAGCTGCATAGGTGCACTGGAACAATCCTTCCTAAAATGCATTAAACTTTCGTTTACAAAGACGTGAAACTCACCGAGTGGTCAGGGGTGTTCACTAATATGCTAACACAAAAATCGCTGCAAAAGATGCTTTCCAACAGGTTTTATCATAGTTTTTGTCCAACTCCATTGACTTGTATTAGATGTGCTGTGAGGTACGGTATTACTCCACGCCGGGAACGTTGTTTGTATTCTTGCAATTGGCAAAGGTGGATTATCGCCACCAACTGGGCTGGAGTGTCTATTATTCAAGCTCTCAACGGAAGAATGTACGGGTGTGAGGCGTTTGGAAAAATAGGTCCACAAGTTTACAACGAATGCTAAAACACCTGTTGGAAAGCATCTTTTGCAGAAATTTTTGTGTGAGCATATCATATTACTAACCATTGTCGCTTAGGTTTGGGGTTAGAACGACTTTCTGGTACATAAAATGACATCCTTACCCAAACCAAATTTATAGAGTTGTTCCGATTCCGATACCAGTATCGGAAATGCGGCCGATACCACAAAAAATTCTGGCATCGGAATCGTCGAGTACTTGAACCCATGTACCGATCCGATACCATTTTCCTAATAAACCTAGTTATGCCCGTTATAGCTAACACTAAAGCTAACGCTGCAAAGCGAAACTCATTTCTTCTTCGCTGCTCTGAATGCGAACACCAGGAAGTTACCACATGCGTGACGCAACCATTGTTTACTTAGAGCGGCGAAGGAATGAAAGCGTGCAGCCGTATGTCCGCTGTTTGTAAGTATTTCAGACTAATAAAACATTGACATGTCTCAACGGAATCCGCGCCCGCAGATTTCCACGGAGAACTCCGCAGATTTAATGCCCGTGATTGACAAGCACACATACCCCGCGCTTGAGATTTGAGATGTCATTGACAACAAGCACACATACCCTCATGCGTTTGTGAGCAGCATTGACAAATACATGAACCCTGCGCGTGCTGTTTGCTGTGATTGTTTTTAATGGTAAGAGTATGAACCGTTTGATATATGAGATGAAATAAAACTTACCACTGAGTTTAACCGCAGATCTGCCTTGTCTCTGTCGTCTATGTGACGCAAAAGTCAGCACACATCATCATTTCAAATCAGTTTACAAGACTGCTCTTGTTAGTTTACATTGCGTTGTAAAAATGATGAAATTATCTTCATACGTGCTTAATTCATAATAAGAACGTAGTAACACAAGCTTTTATTTTGCTATAATATATATTAACAATAATTTATGTCATTTTAGGCTACAAACTATAATTCTATATTGACAAGCACATTATCTGGTTCATGTTGGTCCAGTTTAATTCAGAGGACTCATTGGTTTGGTGTATTCATTTTAATTGTAAGCCTTTAAAAAGTAATTATTTTAGATGCAATTTTGTACTATTTAATAGCTTAAATTCTTTAATTTAAAACCATCCGAAGAATTCCACAGATTTTTCCAATAATTCTAAAACTAAAACAGCCTTTCAGTTTACAGTGTTAGATTTGTGGCTGATTTTCTCATAAGAAAAATAAATATTACTGTTAAATGTCTTTCAGATAATAAAAATACTAGTTCACTGTATGTATTTGTTAATGTTTTATACAGGAATAAGTCTGAAGCACACCATAAAACCGTTATATCCATTCATACAGGGCTAGTAGTATGTACAGCTGTATATTATACAGAGACACACCCAGGTATCGGATCGGTACTCGGTATCGGCCGATACCCTGAGCCCAGGTATCGGAATCGGTATCGGGAAGAGAAAAATGGTATCGGAACATCTCTACAAATTTAACCCTAAAGTCATGCAACAATGGTTTAAAAAGCATACGAAAAAATAGTATAAACCAATACTTAAAGTGACATCCTAACGCAAACAACAAATCTAACCCCAAACCGAAGCGACAATGGTTAAAAAAAAATTGAGTAACCAATACGTGAAACTGACACGAAAAAGAAAGTCGTGGCACGGGCACATAAAATGGTGGAAATACGTGACAATGACACGCAAAAATTAGCAAAATATTTTGTGACTATTTCACGGAAATTTGTGAGATCATGTAGTGATATAACTTACATTGAGGAAAAAAGGGCAGTATCATAATATTTGCAAATATACAGTGTTTCCTTTAACTGACAAAGTAGCTGGTGGCATTTGGTTGCATTTTTTGCACAGACTTTCAGTGTAAATTTAAGAGATTGGCTTGCTGTGTGACGTGCAATTAAAAATCTGTACCCTGAAGAAAAATCAAGTTTCTTCAAGCAAGGATACATTTTCTGCCACTGTATTTTTACATATTTAGAAAAAGACTAACCTCTTCTCTTGGACTCCTTTTTGACATTGAGTTTGACATCTGTTTGAAGTTCTGTCTCTGTTGACATTCTCCTCTGTCTGTAATCTTCTCAATAGCATGGAGATGGTTAACATAGAGAAGTCCTCTGATCTTCTGAGGATAATTTAACACGATGCCAGATTGTTTTAGTCATCTGAGCTTTATGTCCAGCATACAAACAGAAGGAAGCGCTCCAGCCGGTGGGATTGTCTGTATTTGTGCTGATCTCTGAAACTTCTCGCAACTGATCCAATGACATTCACATTATCACGTTATTTATAATCTGCATCCAAACCATTTGGCTGTGACACTGTGAAGAGAGACAGAAATAGCAACGATGTTTAATAGAGATTTTACAAATGTTGCTGTTATATACAAGCCTGAGTTTCTCCATGCTGCCTAGCGTGCAAATTTATTCACGCTGCAAGTCTAGCATGGAAACTATGGCCCTTTTTTGCCCCATAAATAGAGAACCAATCACAGAACGGGGAGGGGGCAGCAAGACGATGACGACGTCTATGCAACGCACCAAAGCAGTTTTGTTATTTGTTATAACACGGGAACAGACGCAAAGTTACTTTTCAACGCAGCCTTAGATAGTGTTCTAAATAGTTTGAACGCAAGTTTATTTTAAAAAAAGAGCAACTTTTGGCGTTAAACAATTTCATATTCAAGAAGGATGTTTGGATATGACAAGACATGATAACCACAGAGTTTTATAGGGCCAACCTGCTAGGCATCGTTGTCGACGAAGTCCATTTAACTTATAAATGGTAAGTGGAATTTATTAATATCATATTGACATTATGTCTGTACTGTGGTTGTCACAGTGCCACTAAGTTGTGTTGCTTTTCATTACAATATACAGCTACCGGTTTAGTTGCATAGCATTCAGATGTGTGCACACGAACCGATAAAAGTTGTTTACGTTTGAATTTATGACGCTCTCATCTGGTATAATTGAAACTATTGGCTATGAGCTAAGTACAGACGCATTTGATAGACATTCGTAGTGCCCAATAAACGGCTCTGGGCATTCGTAAACCACGCCTCAAATCCGAGAAAATTAGCATGTGGTTCTCTATAAGACTGGTCTGGTGTTAGCCAGGCTAGTTATATACTGACTGGAATTCAAGGCTTTCCACTGCAGAAATTAAGACTTTATAGACTTTCTTAGACTTTTACCTTTAAATGCAAATTAACTACTTCTCCTTACTCCAAAACTTACCAAAAGAGACCGTTATAATAAATATTATTCCTGTTAATATAGACCCCTTAATCGCCCACGTCACTGTGACGTCACCGCTCTAGCTGGAGGCAAAAAATAAGTAGGAACTCATAGCCGGCGCGCTAAAAGTTTGAGTTTTTGACTTCAAAATGTCATCTTGTTGTGTTTTTGGCTGCCAGATTAGAAGGAACAGCACTTTTGGTTCAAAAATTAAGTTTTACCGGATCCCAGCAGACATTTCTTCAGAGAAATCAAGAAGACAATTGTGGTTGAATGCAATACGGCGTACAGACTAGACGGAGACGATCATAAATAATGCTCGTGTTTGCAGTGCTCACTTCATATCAGGTAAAATAATCTATGCATATGCAGGGAGCTACACTGCGACCAAAATGGTCGCATATGCGACCTTTTGAACTGCCGTTGCGACCCTAATTTTTAATGGGTCGCAAATGTGCTACCTAATGTTTTAGACAATATGCTATGATTTACTATAAGCATTTATTAAAACAGAAATGTGGATTTTAAGAATACGTTTTATAACGTGCTCTGAGCCATCAACACGTTGGCTTAATTTTGCATGAAAGCACGTCGTGTCTCTCCCTATCAGTGTGCGTTTGCGTGCTCAGCTGTTTCTCAATGAATAATTAGGTGCGACGCGGCGCAAGCGCAGTGTCTTCCATGTTTCTGAACTTGAGCAGAGGTCTTTCTTCACTGAGGACGCGGGACCCGTATGGTTCCGGGTTTATATTTTAAATGGTCTGTCGGGTCCGGTTAGGTCCTAGTTTAATTACTTTGGGTCCCAAGTCTGATTAATGTTGTGTTTATAACCCGAGTCGATCGGAAAACGGCCATGAGCGCTACCGCGCTAAAGCATAGCGTGCCTCCGGTTTCTATGGCGATGGTTCTTGTTACGACTAGGGTTTAATATTTTTCCCGAAAATTAGATCAAATCAAATCCCGGGAAAAGACGACCCATTTCCCGGGAATCCCGGGAATCCCGGGAATCCCGGGAAATAGCTGTTTTTTTTTTTGCACAAGTAATGTATCAATATCATTCAAATATGCGTTCCCAACATGTTTTATATTATTTGTATCATTATTAGGGCAAGAAACACAGTTTATGTCCATATCAACAACGTTTTTTGCAATGATCAATTGGGGATCAAGTGAGCTGCGTGCGTGACAGCCTGCCGTAGAGAAATGCCAGGTGGATTGTCTGTGACTTCTGAAAATCTTTAAAATTATAAAACTATAATTTAGAATAACTGAGGAATAATCACTCGAAGTTAAGCAACAATTTCTTTATTAGGGCAGGTATATTTCTCTTTTAAATAAATATAGGCTACAAGTTTTGACTACCCTAAATAAAAGCAAACGACCCACAGAAAAATGCAACTGTGCACGGCAATAATTAAAGACAGGGCCATGCCTATGTAGACTAAAACTGAATTTAAATAATAATTTTTAAAAACTAAAACAAAAGCATAAACACAAACAGTAACACTCCCGCAATAGGGCAATTTCGCGCAAAACTGTCACTTACAAGTTAAGCAACAATTTCTTTATTACGGCAGGTATATTTTTCTTTTAAACATAAAACAATTTTAACTGAATGAAAGCAAACGACCCACAGAAAAATGCAACTGTGCACGGCAATAATTAAAGACAGGGCCATGCCTATGTAGACTAAAACTGAATTGAAATGATAATTTAAAAACTAAAACAAAAGCATAAACACAAACAGTAACACTGTCGCAATAGGGCAATTTCGCGCAAAACTGTCACTCACAAGTTAAGCAACAATTTCTTTATTAGGGCAGATATGAAGAGTTTCGTTGCAAAACGAGATGAATCCATTTTTAACATTTTTGTCGAAACATGTTTAATATTATGTTATCATGTTATTATTTTGTTTTATGGTGCTA
Source organism: Misgurnus anguillicaudatus (assembly GCF_027580225.2). Lineage (NCBI taxonomy): Eukaryota > Metazoa > Chordata > Actinopteri > Cypriniformes > Cobitidae > Misgurnus > Misgurnus anguillicaudatus. The sequence continues at coordinate 1,075,104 of NW_027395276.1, read as the reverse complement.
CTTAGCTGTGTTTGTTAAGTTATGAAGGTTTAAATCAAAACAAACCAACTGCAGTTGCATTGAAATTAATTGGAATGCACAACCAAAAAACGTGATTTCTGAACAATAAAAAACGGTGGTTATCTCGTTTTGCAACGAAACTCTTCATATATTTTTCTTTTAAACATATCCTACAAATTTAAACTAAATAAAAGCAAACGACCCACAGAAATGTGCAACTGTGCACGGCAATAATTAAAGACAGGGCCAGGCCTATGTAGACTAAAACTGAATTAAAATAATAATTTAAAAAACTAAAACACAAACCGTAACACTCCCGCAATAGGGCAATTTCGCGCAAAACTGTCACTTACAAGTTAAGCAACAATTTCTTTATAAGGGCAGGTATATTTTTCTTTTAAACATAAAACAATTTTAACTGAATAAAAGCAAACGACCCTCAGAAATGTGTAAATGTGCACGGAAAGATTAAAGACAGGGCCATGCCTAGGGTAAAACAGAATTGAAATAATAATTTAAAAACTAAAACAAACGCATAAACAGTAACACTGCCGCAAATTACAAGCGAAAGTTTCACTCACATTATCAGCATTGCATTTCGAACCATTTTTATTTCTCACCTTGCCCTTCATTTATTTAATTTTTTTGGAAATGTGCTTTTAAAAAGCAGAAAGCGTCGATGGACTCAGGTGGTTTCGTATTTTTGTAACAAATTGGCCGCAAATAGAGAACGCTCTCTCCGCCTCCACAGATGTAGCCTGAATAGTGCTAAGAGCATCAAACAGCTGTTGCAGGTGGGGTGGTCTCCTTTTGGTGGCTTCGAAGAGGGAAAACTCTTTGTTTAGAATGCTCATGAAGTCACTGTCTTTCATTTCCTCTGAGGCTGGCTTAGGGGTCATTGAAAAAGCCAGCTGCAAATCTAATCTAGCGCACGTTTATATAAAAATATATATATATATAAATTTCCCGTTTCCCGTCATAACTTTTCCCGGGAATCGGGAAATAGTCTTGATAAGATTTCCCGGGAATCCCGTTTCTCGGGATTAAACCCTAGTTACGACCACGCGCAGCATTTTTCTTTCTCACATTTTTTTTATAATCTTATTATTAATAAACCATATCTTTTCTAAAACCATATCCATATTAAGTTAAGACAGAGATTGTAGCAAAAAGCAATGCTAATGTCAAGCCAATAGACGTCGCCAAGACACGTGACAATCGGGGCGGCAACGTCATCAGAACGCAAAGAATTATGGGTATGTTTGGCCAGTTTACATGGACTGGCATAGCAGGCTAGTGTTCTTGCATGAAAATAACGAAAAATTAGCGTGAAAAACAGAATATAATCCTACAAAATGTAGCAGGCTAAAGAAAACATTGTTCACACCATACCGCCTAAAACTAAATCCTAATACAAAGACGAAATATGTGAGTGAGAGAGAGGGTAGCAAGAAGATTCTCGGTTCGAGCCCCGGCTGGGGCAGGTGGCCTTTCTGTGTGAAGTTTCTGCATGTTCTCCCTGTGTCAGCGTGAGCGTGGGTTTACTCCGGTTTCCTCCCACATGCCAAAAACACGCAATTTAGGCAAATTGTCCCTCCCCCAACTTTTGTCTGAATAAAACTTGTGTATGGATTACCTGGTTCTCGCCATGAATATAGCCGTACATGCTGGAATGGCGTTAAGAAATAAAGGAAGAAGAAGAAGAAGAAGAGAGAGGGGCACGGTCGCGATCGAACAGGAAACAATATAACATACTCCGTCATTTTGGTTATACAGGAGTCAGGACATCATTCAAACTGCAAAGTGTTTACACATATTTGTACACTCAACACAGCATTGTGCTTTTGTCAAACTGTAAACTTGTCAAACTGTAACTTAACCAAAAACTCTCTCTCAAATGTATTTTAATTGGTAATATTATTTTATACAGAAATATATTTTTATAATTAAGATGAGAATAAAGTTAGTGTTAATTAAAATGTTAAGGGAAACAAATATATTGATATGAAATATACCAAATTAATTTACATTTCGTTCAGATACAATTACCAAACATATCTCAGTCTTTTTATTAATTTAATTATTAAACAAGTATACACAATTGTCGTCAGTGCACTACAAATACTCTGGTTCTATGCCTTTATTAATAAAAAAATATTTTATCTTGGGTCTCCCTACTGCTGCTATCCATGCCATTCGTCGCCTTTTTGTCACCTCTGAAACATGGCTTGTACTAATATTTTTCCACGTTTGAAAACGATAAAAGGATTTTCCGTTCTAAAGCTTTATGGCACTTATCATGAGAACGACTATTCCAGTTTATAACACAGCAAGTAGACGGCATTTTGAACACTGCGTCCTTTCCTCCATGCAAAGAAGTCTGGCGCCTGTACGTTTGTGCCGCGGATTCCCAAAATGCTTTGCGTTCACCACTGGGAATACGTCATGATGACGACACACTGGCGATGTCTATTGCACTGAACGAGCAAAGCAATGTAAAGTCTGTCACCGGGACAGCAAGTAGACTTTTAAATTTGAAATAATGAGTGGATTAAGCTTTTTAAATCGGCAAGAGAGAAATAGAAAGATAGAGCAGAAGCAGTAAAAGTGCCTATCTAATAGAAATTATTACCATTATAACATCAGTCACATTTATAATCTATAGACCTGCACTGTCTATTAATATACTATACATAGTATTGTATTATATTGAGTTTGATAAAAGGGGTCTAATTGCTTCATATATCAGTGCAAAAACAGTAAGTGTTTTCGTGGTGCTTTGACAAACAGTGTCAGCTTTGTTAATGGCAAAGAAAGTTTGGGGTGGTTAGATTAATGAAATATAATGTGAAATTAATATTAATTTTCAATAAATCAAAGTATTGTGTTGTGTCACACATTATTAGTTCTTCGTCATATGTATAGTAGACCATTATTTGTCAGTGGGTAATGATTGCCCTTTTTACCGGCTACCACCACCCAGTAAATTTCAGATCTTTGGGAAACACTGCAACGTTTAAGAAAACAAGAAGGCATGTGCAAAAGATGGCAAGTAAAATAAAAAGCATATCTGTATGCAATACAGTTTCATTATTGTTCATTATTATCCAGAGCGCCTTAATATAACTTGAAAAAAATATGTGCGACCAAATCATATTTTGCGCCAGTAACTGAAAATGTTGGTAGCGCAAGTGCCACCAGTGGAAAAGGTTAGTGTAGTTCCCTGATATGTACTGTTGTGTTGGTTTTATCTAGTACAAATCAGCAAGTTTCGGTTTTATAGGTGAAAAGTCCCCAACCGCGCTATTGTTTAGCTTAAATGTTAAACAAACATACAGCTATAGATGTGTATGCCATCGTTTGAATAGTCTCTTAAAATAATCCACATTGCTAATCATAGCTAGCCCAGCGATAGGTTACATAAGACAGTAAGCCTAGACAAAATTACCCAAACCACCTGAAAGTAATTCATATGTTGTCTAGGAAATATCTAAAACCTGGTTAAAATTGTTAATTTACAAAAATACCTGTCACGGTCCCGCAGAATCAGTGACTGTACATATTCGGACACTTCCAAAACTGCTTCTGCATCCATGTTTAATAAATCCCTCCTAAAACGTGCTATCTTAAGCTTGTCAACATTGCCTCCGCGGCTCTTTTTGCCTCCAGCTAAGCCCCGCCCACACAAATACGTCACAATATTTACCAACTGTAAAAGGGTCTAAAGTCTGAGACAATAGTAACTTACTACTGAGATAATGCCAGATTGCGCTGGGGGTGGAAAATATGGTAATTCAGTACTGCCAGTCATTGGCCATGGGCAGGGCTTTATCGGTGTGACATCACATTAACAAGAGTCTAATGAGACTGCTTTGCTAATGAGGATTATTTTGTCATTGTAGGGTGGTTATGTTCACACACTGTCGACACACATTTGTCCAAACACCTTGTAAAGGTTGATTGTTAAATGTAACACAGTTATGTTATTTAAGTAACTTGGTTTAATAGATATTGGATTTCTTTTACTTATTATTGTGTTAGATACAGGGTTTGAAATTAACACCCGTCAAATGCTGGTAAAAATCAGCTGTGGCGGCAGTGGCGGTTCTACACGGAGGCCAAGGGTGGCCCGTGCCTCTGTAGACATGTCCCTGGCCACCCCTGTGGCCACCCCGTGCTGACCAAATAAAAAAGTATACATTTATTTAGATTTTACACGCGAGCGCCAAAAGCGGAACTAATGCGACGCAACGTTCTACACGGGCAAATTAAAGCGGCGCTCCAAATCACTGTAGCCGGCTGCGGGTGATGCTCGGCGAATTTGTTCCCAATCTCCCGATGTTGAGAATGTGTATGCAGGTTTTGGCACGGGTAAGGACTCTAGCTCACTTCACATTGGGACACTGTTCACTTTTTCTCCTGTGACGTGGCTGCTTAAGCGCGGTGATCATTCACAGCTGTTACTCATCAACAACCGGTAAAACCAACATCTCGCTAACTTTTTAAAGTTTACACATTGTAAAAAGCGCTGTAATTATGCTCTTACATATACGTGCATACAATTGAAGGAATTTAATTAAATGTTACATATAAAAATGTTTACAATTTAAAATAAATATTATTTTAAATACTGATTAGATTGTGGTCCCTAACTGTCTAGCAATGTGTGTTTATATGTAAACTAAAACAAACGTTTGTCTTTATAAAAGTTTGCATTTCATAAAGTTTATTGAGTAGGCTCGCATGATTATCGGTTGGGGGGCTTTAGAAAAGAGCCAAGATCCCCTTTTGCACCTGCACTCACTCTTGTATTAAATAAATATTTATATGATTGCCCCGTAAACTTTATTTTACTTTACAGTTTCCCGGAAAGGGATTAGACTAGTCCTAGACTAAAATAAATGTAAGAGCTGTCCAAACTGAAAACAACTTGCACTGACATATCTTAAAATACACCAGTGCCTTTTGTTTTGCTTCAAAATGCACATAAGTAATGTATTTAGTAAGGCATGTTTGTTAAAACTAGTTATATTTCCTAATTAAACTATAAGGCCTAGTCCTGTCTTAAACTAATTCCTGTAACCACCCCTATTATCTTTAAATATAATTTCTTGCCATTTTTTATGTTCCCCTCTGGTAAAACACTGGCCCCTCCTTGGCCCCCCTAGTGAACTTTGTCTTTAACGTTGTTAAGGAGCACCCATTTCATTGCTAAAAACAACGCTATTTTGTGTTTTTGGTATTTTTGTTCGCGTGGTTGATGGTTAAAAGCACATTATTTTCCACATACCGTACATATTTGTAGCTCCAGATTTTACTCTCTTTCTGAAATGCACGGATTTGAAAAGCTCTGTGTCCCTGATTGGCCAGCTAATCTGTACGTTGTGATTGGCCTGAATACCTCTGACATCATACGGAAATGTGACGCTCCTTAACATGTTTAAAAGATTCACTCACAATGCAATGCTACTGTAACAGGAGTTAACTTACAGGCTGTAAGTCCGAAGTGGGAGAAATTATAATAATTTCGGCCTTGTCTATATCACCAATCCCAGGAAGTAAACTGTTGCCTACAATTCGTGTGTTTGTTGTAGTCCAAGAAAAGAGATTTACGTTGGAGGTGATAACTCGCGTCATTGTTTTCTTTAGGGTTTGTACCTTTTGCATATCGTTAACATGTACTAAAACAAAGTTACACACCAAAGGAAATGTAAAATCGTGAATCGGACCATTGGTGCTCTTTAAATTCCTGGCCAATTTGCAAGTAACTTAAATTATGCTTAATTAATAATTTCTTTGTAAAGCGCATGTAAGCAAAATTTGTTTTAGGGCAAATACTCAAATCATGAGTCATCATGGTATACTAAATACACCATTATTGCGAAATACTACACATCTCTGGCTTACTTGAACACACCCGTCACTACGCAACAAACAACAGTGCGCTAGACTCGAACATAATAATGTGGCTATACTTACTAACACGGTTTTAATACCAAGTGCCAAACTGGGTGTGAATGGCTCATCTATCTGTGTGTCCCCATCATTTCGTTCACTCCCTAGGTCGTGTATAGGGCCTCGGGCACTGGTAAGGACACTGGCTCACTATACATTGGAACACTTTATGACTTCTTTTCCAGTGATGTGCTTGATACTGTATTTATAAGCATTGCGCAGAAACAACATCTCTCAGACAAGGATGAAACACAAAGGGAGAAGATGACAGGATGACAGAATTGTTTGAATTTTGTTCGATTTTATAATAAATAATAATAAAATGTTTAATAAATGTTGACAAAATAAAGATGTGACATAGTTAATCTGGTTATTTTCTTTCTTATTTGGCTAGTAGAAATTCTTAATGACCAGTAAATTTAAAATTTAGTAGCCAAAAGTCTGGTAAGTGAGGAATTTAGTTTCAAACCCTGGTTATAAACATATACTCTCATAAATAAAGGTACAAAAGTAGTTACCCTTTCAAAAAGTTACACCTTTGTACCCAAAGAGTGCATATTAGTACTTCAAAGGTACATATTGGCAGTTCAAAGATACATATTTGTACTTAAATGGTACATATTAGGACCTCTTTTAAAGGGTACTGCCCCAGCTTTGTACCTTTATTTTTGACAGTGTATAAACATTATTTGCATCAAGTGGTTTATTATTATATTAAGTGTGGTTTGACCATCACGCATGAGCAACGTTAGATTATATTAAACAACATCATCCTACAACTTTGACAACTAAGATGAAGAACATTTATATCTTCCAATGCCCTGCAGTCATACATCATTAATAAACGACCTTTAATTTGCAAATGATTCATGATGATTACTGAAGTGGTAGACAGTTAAAGACAAACCCCATCTGTATCCCATCATCTGACATTCAGACTGATCAGATTCTCCATGTCCATCATTCATGTGTCATAACAGAAAACGTTTGTGTTGTCAAGTAACGTGATTGTGATTATCACAGTGCCAGCCGTACGTCATTGTGTTAGACACAGGAACGGTTTAACGTGATGAATGGTTGCTCTTCAAACCGATGGTAAGTAGGTCACCACGCCGCTCAAGCTGCTCTCTGTTTAAAGAGCTGAAGATCTCCTCTCATCTGGGTCAGAGCTAAAAAATATCAGCAGCCTTTGTTGTGCTGCTTTCTAAACTGTCAGTCTAAAGTACAGAACAGAAGATATATCTGAAAACTTGCTTACACGTAGACTTTGACATGCGTGGCCTTCTCTCTAAAAAGGACATTCTGAAAATGTAACTTGTGCAATGGTGAGAAAATTGCCAAAATTGTTCGGTATTTGGTTCAAAGTTTATCATTTTATTTGGCTTCAGCCAAGAATTTTCCTTTCAGTGCATCCCTACTGACTTTAAGCACTGTTTACACTTGGAAATATCCTTGGCAAAAACTGAAAGTCAATACTGCTCTACACCACAATATTTACGGTCTATGTTTTTGTGCTTTATGCCAAGAGCAATATTATTTCTGTTTAAATTTTTCACTATTATTGGATAACAACTGTTCACATTGGGTCTCAGGAAACCAGTGCCACAAAATAAAAGACAAGCTGGCTTTCATAGTTCTTTTGTAGTTTTTATAGTTGTGATTATATGAAAAGTTTGGTTCCAAAATGCAATAAACGCCATTTTGAAAAAAGTGAGTTACCACCAAAATCGGTATTTTACACTGTAAGCCCGTATAAGTTGAGTTTACTTAAAAAAAATGAAAATTTCGTTGCCTTAAAAAATATAAGTAATGATTACTTAAAAGCTTTAAGTAATGTTTACTTAAACATATAAGTTGTTCTAACAACAATTTTAAGTTGAATAGACTTAATGCTTTAATTTCTTCCAATATTCCTGCACTCTTAACCTAGCCTGGCTCCGCCCTCCTACGTTCTTCCGCTTATTTTTATTTCGCTTCAGAACAACGTCTGGGACTGCTCTGTAGAGTTTCGTTTTCTCCGGCAAAAATCTGCAGGTCCAATCAGCGAACAGCGGGGAGTGGCTAAGAACGCAGACGTTGAGGTTGTGCGCCAGACTGAGTGACATACATCACGACCAAATGTTAGCGATTGGTTATGGCAGATTCAGAGTGACTCTGGGCAGATCCAATAGTTTTAAACTTCAACAGAGGACCCTCCTTAACGGAAGTAATGCTTTGCAATGGAGCGTGGCCAGACTCTCTGTACAAATGAAATGAATGTACGAGAGTCTGGTTGCACCAGGCTAATCTTAACCCAGATTAGTTGACATTACTAGAAATTTGTGAGGAAACCTGTTGCATATAACTTAAATTTTTATCACTTTGTTTTACTTTTGATGTTATAAATGGTATTGTAACACAAAATTAATGACTGACTTTAAAGGCGGAGTCCACGATGTTTGAAAAACGCTTTGGAAAAGGAGACGGGCCGACTACCAAAACACACTTATAGCCAATCAGCAGTAAGGAGCGTGTCTACTAACCGACATCCTTGCCGGGTTGCGTATGTGTGGGGCGGGTCTATCAACAGAAGGTCCAGATTCTATTGGGGTAGGGGCGTGTTTGTTTAGATGATTTCAAATATCAACATTGGCTTTCAAACATTGTGGACTCCGCCTTTAAGTCAATCACTGAATAAAAGTGATTCTCCACAGAAACACACACAACACAGTGTTTTTGACACACGTTGTCAGTACTGTGGAGAGAAATACAATCAAATTTTCTGAACAGGGTTCATGTACGGAAACACTGATCACCTAAACGGTGACTTCACAAAATTATAATTTACAACAAAACAACATCAATAACATAAGAGCTTCAACCTATATGACATTTTATTAACAAATATTTTAGTAGTGAAAGTTCTTATCAGTTTTTATTCTGTGAAAAAGCAGAAAATAATCAAAATATTCAGGTGCAAAGGATTATGGGTATTCCTCACAACATGAACTAATAATTTTAAATTCATTTTATTTGAATGTTTAATGGATTTTGCAAGCTTAAATCAACTGAACTTTTTAAGCTTTGGCTTCAAAACAGAAAATATTAGGCGACGTTTACTTGATTGTTTAAGTAAAGACAATATCTGGGTTAACAGTGTATCAGGTCAGTATTAAAAAGTAAATTCTCAATTTTACGCAAAATCCAATATCCGCCGTGTTATCCTTTAATCTTTTCTCTCTTTTGTCCAAAACGCGATAAACGCCACTCCTTCTTTTCTGCAGAATGCAATAAATCTGCTCAACAAATCACAGCGCACCATTCCACGCAATGTAAACAAACAATGGCGGCGCTATGAATACACACAAAATCCTAATTTTCCTCATCTACTTTGTAATTCGTGATCAACAAACCAACAAAAACTAAATAATACTTTAGATTGCATTGATAAAACATGTGGTGGTTTTCTGTGGCGGAGAAGAAACGAAAGCCACTTGGGCACTCTGGCGACGGAGAAATGCGTAGCCTATGTTGCTTGTTCTCACACGACAGCATCAAGCTGCTGTCATGCTAACACATTGACCCCAGGGGATCTTATGAAAAACCTTCCATTATTTTACTCCAAGTCAACAAAAATCGAGCAGAACCAAACCATTTTACAGCTGATCGCTGTCAAAAAAGTTCAGCGACGACATCCAAAGCATGACAGCAGCAATGACAGTGTTCTTAATATGACAAAGTGTTTTGATAAATGCCATTAATGTTTATTTTTTAATGAGTGAATACCACTTATCAACTAAAAGAATATAACATGGCAAAGATGAATGCACATTTATATATTCATTCAAAAGATTTATAGCATTTTGAAAAAAAACTTGTTATGGTTTTATTGCATTTTGCGATAAAATAAACCGTTTTTATAATAAACCTTTGAAAATCATGGATGTTATTATAACCTAAAGATGCTATGTGAAAGTTTGTAACAGAAAATAGTGATTTTTATCTTGTCACTTTTTTGGTATAGAAAACTGTCAGGATGTGGTGGTGGATAGAACCCAATCGCAGACAGCTCTTAACTAAAAGACGTTTATTGTAACATAAAAACCCTCGAGGGGGCAAACAATGACAGAACTAGAAAATAATCAAGACAAGACAAATCACACGACATGGTATCATAGATACACAATGAACCGGCACAGGACAGCAAACACAAGGGCTTTAAATAGGGAAAACTAAACTAGGGAACAATGACAAACAGGTGGAGGGAATTAACTAATCAAGAGTTAACAAGGAAACAGGAGGGTAAGGATAAGACTAAAGACAGGAGAGCATGCGGTACACAAAACATAAACACAGACCACATGACTCTCCACACAGACACAGAACACGTATACGGGGGTGTCAGGATCCCGGCACCAGAAACAAGACAAAATACACTTAATAACATTCGGGATCCTGACAAAAACATGTTTTTACCAAAATTAGTCAAAATGGATTTATTGCGGTTTAGAACCAAACTCTTCATATATTACACCCAAAAATCAAAATCAAACAAATGATTTACTCTCCCTTATGTTACTTCAAATCTGTACATCATGGAAGTTGCCCACATGACTCATAAAATATGTGCATAATATAGCATATGATAGCCTTGTAAAGGACCAGAATATATTACTTATTCTCACCTCAGCTCACATATACAAATCATTATGCAACTGTTAAATAAAATATGGCACCATTCTCAATAACATCAAAGTTACATCGCTTTATCTCTACTACTAAAAAATAAATAAAACAGCCCAGAAAGCCTGTATAGAATTCACATATTTGTATACATCTAAATATTTAATCAAAGAATATCACCATACGCATCCACAGAGGTCTTGATAAAAATCCTGTGGAAGAATTCAGAAATGTAACTTGGAGAATCAAGACCTCCCATAAGAAAGCAACATGTGACCATAGTGTTTCTTTTTGACTTGGGTTTACTAAATTTAATATTCTAGGTCATGCGAAATTATTACTGGTATTTTCTAAATAAAAGTTTATCTAAATGCAAAGCTCCCTCCTCCATGTTGTATCCGACAGGCAAAGAGATTCTGGATCAAAGTCAATGCTGTGCGCTTCAGTACTAATGAGATCAAGCTTTACTGTTTCTTCAGCATCACGCTGTTTCCCTAAAGGATCTGCTGTTCACTACACATCCTATCTGTCTGTGCTCTTCTGCGCAAGATCTATGGGAAATAAATCAATCTATTTCTAGATCACAAGGAAACCTTTCAGCTCACATGAAATCAGAAAAATATATAACAGACTCATAATGTATGCAAGTGCCTGAAGAAATAGGTCATCATAATATGTATATGATAATGCCTCGGTTTACACTGATTCTTTTCATTTGTAACGAGCTTGTTAGTTTCAGACTTGAAAGTCGCTGCTGTCCACATCTAATTAAAATGATTTAAAGCGGCTATTAGCATTTTTGTTTTGGAACACTGCACATAAAATATTTCTATTACCTAACATATATCACTGAAATAAGTATCTTGAGAAAGCACAAAACACTTTTTTTACAGCCATAGATGGTAAACAACACAACAAAGAGGATCATGTGCACTGGAAACAGAACCCTTATCCTTACGCTGCGTCAAAACAACTCGGATTAAGGAAATTATATCGTGAAATATCCGACAATGCTTCCAGTCAATCACGTGTAACATTCATATGTTTACCACATGATGAGACGCTGTGAGAACTTCGTGCTCTTGTGCCAGTTATGTCAGCAACAGTAACTGGATATTTTAATATTCATGTTCATAAACATTATGCTGTAAACATAGTTTAAAGTTTGTGGGTCACGTAAGGCTGTAAAGTGGTAACTGCCAACTTGTTTGTACGTCAAATTACTTCTCTCGCTGAGCTCGGGGTTGATCGGTCTGACCCGAGTTAAAAGATCGTATACATGACTTTGTTTGCCGTTCCAGACGTTTATTTCCAAGTTTAAGGTTGATAATATCCAATATCCGAGTTGTCTGGAACGAAGCATTAGCGTATCTACCGATCGAGCAATAATAACTTGTTACAAACAGTAACACTATTAATGTTTTTTGATATACAATGGTATGGTAATTCTAACAAAAAGCTAAAGACCGAATTTTTTATCAGTGTCAGTAGTACCAATGACATGACCACTTGCTTGGATCAAATTTGGCCGCCGTTAATTGCTGCTACCCAAAATTAACAAACAAAAAATTCTCAAATTTAACTTTAGAGTGCCACTACTGACCCCTACATAGAGACAACTAGTGGATGAATATTGAACTGTTTTGTTGAGCTGAAACCTACCCAAACAAAATTGTCTTCTCGGCAAACCAGCGGTTGGTAAAATTGTGTATTTTTTGTTAATCTATTTAGTATTAGCTTGCAAAATGCCTAGAAGTATGTTTTATATTCTTTTTAGGTAAATTAGCGACTCTGAGGGCCAAAAATGACCCTCTGGGTGTATGGGTTAAAAAATGTTGGGTCAAAAATTACACTTTGGCTCTTTGAGTGACTTTGATAGAGAATGGTGAGAATAGTCCTGTATTTGGCTAAAGCATTGAAATAAATTCATTTGTATAATATATTTTACTAAGTTACCTCAGCAGTACAGGGCCAGAGACTAATAAAGTAGTATATATTTTCAGGGACTAACTGAGAAAGATCACTGTAAGACAAATATTGGAACAACTTGAAGCTGATTATAGTGAGTTTGGCCCTGAATTGGACAGCGATAGAGATTCTGATGAATTGTTTCAACCGCATGAAAGTGATGGTGGTGAATCTTCTGCCCAAGACAGTCTTGTTTCTATTGACCAAAGTGTTTGTACATTTGAAATCCAGTTCTAATATGCAAGAAATAAAGCAAAAAACATTGTTAAAGGAATAGTCTACTCATTTTCAATATTAAAATATGTTATTACCTTAACTAAGAATTGTTGATACATCCCTCTATCATCTGTGTGCGTGCATGTAAGCGCTGGAGCGCGCTGCGACGCTTCGATAGCATTTAGCTTAGCCCCATTCATTCAATGGTACCATTTAGAGATAAAGTTAGAAGTGACCAAACACATCAACGTTTTTCCTATTTAAGACGAGTAGTTATACGAGCAAGTTTGGTGGTACAAAATAAAACGTAGCGCTTTTCTAAGCGGATTTAAAAGAGGAACTATATTTTATGGCGTAATAGCACTTTTGGGAGTACTTCGACTCGGCGCAGTAACACCCTCCCTCTCCCATTATGTGAGTGAGAAGGGGAGCGGACTTTTCAGGCGAGTCGAAGTACTCCCAAAAGTGCTATTACGCCATAAAATATAGTTCCTCTTTTAAATCCGCTTAGAAAAGCGCTATGTTTTATTTTGTACCACCAAACTTGCTCGTATAACTACTCGTCTTAAATAGGAAAAACGTTGATGTGTTTGGTCACTTCTAACTTTATCTCTAAATGGTACCATTGAATGAATGGGGCTAAGCTAAATGCTATCAAAGCGTCGCAGCGCGCTCCAGCGCTTACGTGCACGCACACAGATGATAGAGGGATGTATCAACAATTCTTAGTTAAGGTAATAACATATTTTAATATTGAAAATGAGTAGACTATTCCTTTAAATGTAGTTGCGTGGTTGACTGGATATTTTCCTAAATTTAAAGTAGTTTGCATTGACAGTGTTTGTTATTGTGATTCTTTAAAATGATATCCTAAAGCCCAAAGGGTCAAATTTGGCCACTCCCCAAGGCATCAAAATCTGAAGCATGTTCAAACGCCTTCAGCGTCAGTATGAAGACGCGAAGGGTGCCCCTATGTGTCACTATATTGACAAAATGGGAACTCCTTTGTTTTAATGCTAATCCCTAAGTGTCGGATGTAGACGAAAGGGCATCCCGGAAGGTGATGCCGTCACGTTATGCGTCATCAACGTATGCGGCGATCGGCAGGATACACTGGTAACTACTCAATTTTTTCCTTTTTTTAAACCATTGTAGCTTGGGGTTGGGGTTAGAGTTCGGGTTTGGATGTCAGTTTAAGTATTGGTTTATACTTTTTGTCTTCTGATTTTTAAACCATTGGCGCTTGGGGTTAGGGTTAGAGTTGGGTTAGGATGTAATTGTATGCAACAGAAAGTCGTTCTAATCCAAACCCAAAGCGACAATGGGAAAAAATTTGAAACAAAAATTGAGTAGTTAACGTCCAGAAGCGGCATGATCCTGCCGATCGTTGCATACGTTGACGTCGCATAACATGATGGCATCAACTTTCGGGATGCCCTTTCATCTATATTCGACGCTGAAGGATTAGCATGAAAGCAACGGAGTTCCCATTTCATCGATATCTTCATACTGATGCTGAAGGCGTTTGAACATGCTTTAGATTTTGACGCCTGGGGAGTAATCCTAAATTAGGGAATAAAGGGTTAAAAATTGAAAAAGCGGATATTTTGATGTTCAATTAACTTATAGCAGTAATTTAATGCATAGTTCATAATTTTCCAAAGAATAAAAGGGTTCTTGGGTTCTTCAAGATTAAAAAAATAACCGTGTAACCATGCATCAGTTGGTACATTGTAAAAAAGTGGCAACGTATGTTAAACTCTTAGTAAATGCTTATGTTGGTGTAACAACATAGGGCTGGGAAATAAAACTATAACAATAATTAATGTAATATAATTTTTCTCGATAAATGTGTAATAGAAGTTTGGTGATGTTCAATATGCATTATGCAAGTGCTGCTGCAAACGTATGTTGCAGCCGGGTTTCTGGTTTCTGAGTGTGGCAAACCAGACAGCGCCATTTGCTCCTGTCCATGTCAGTGCACCACATAAAAAATAATCATTCAAAAACATATTAATGAGTTGTCTCTGTAATTATGGTTTTTTTTTTATTCATACTATGCATCTAAATGTTTCAGAGATCATTCATGTTTCCACCATGCAATATGACCCACATGAAAATAATGAGGCTATAATGTGATTAAATCCTGGAATCACAGCAAGTGTGAAATATCTCAATATGTTCCTCGTTCACAGGCAGCTGATAATGAATATAACTGCCCATTAGCAGCTTGTCATGCTGCTATAGCCACAACTACTGCTAATCTACCAGTTCTTTGTTGAGCCAGCATACTTTACTTAACACCAAATATGTAATATATGTGATAAAGTGCACATAAAGCCTAATTTAGTGTAGTGACACAGACTTGTCACGGTAGGAAAATCCATTGTTTTCCTCCGTGTCATGTTTGTATGTGTGTGTTGTTCACTTACCCTGCCATGTGCTCGTTAGAGCAATCCCTGTCACCTGTGTGTTGATTGTCTCGCTCCAGCTGTTCATCATTACATCATCTCCATATATACTCACCTGACTTTCTGTTCCCTGCCAGATTCTATTGTTTGCTCAGTCTCCGTGTTGCTTGGTTGTTCCGTGTGCATTGGATTACGTGTTTCAGTTTGGATGTGTACTGTCGTCGTCGTCTTCGTGTGGATGTTCCGTGTCAGTCTGGATTTCACCACTGCTCACCACTCCACCAACGTCGCACTCAAAACACCAACTTCCACCGTAGTCATCGTCACCATTGCCAGCAACAACACCGGACTGGATTACTTCCGCATTGACATTGAATACTCTCTCTTTGTTTATATTTAATAAACATTGTTTCATTTTACACCTGCGTTTGCTTCCGTCTCTTACAAGTCATTACAGAAGAATCTGGCCAACATGGAAGCAGCAGGTGGTCAACCAATCTCCGCGTTGGGGGAGTTTCTCCAGCGATCGATGGCTCGTATGGATCATCAGGATAAGACCATCGAAGATATGCGGAAGGCCGTCCAGGTAATGGTGGCGAAGGTTTCCGAGCTCTCTCAGCGATCTCTGGACATCACGCCTCCCACTGCGCCACCCATGCCGCCCGCACCATCTTCACCTCCAGGGGGTAGTTTCATCCCGGAACCGAGACTTCCGATCCCGGAGAAATACGCCGGTGAGCCCAACTATTGCCGTACTTTTCTCTCTCACTGTTCTTTACATTTCGCCCAACAGCCCCGGACATTCTTCCTCGAGGAAACCAAGGTAGCGTTTACGCTCTCACTTCTCTCGGGCAAGGCTGCCCTCTGGGGGACGGCGGTATGGGAAAACAAGGACAGCTGTTGTTCCTCGTTCGCCTCGCTTTCTGAAGAGATGAGAAGGGTTTTCGACCGCTCCGTCGCCGGGAGGGAGGCCGCCCGTCTCCTCACGGATCTCCAGCAGGGGGAGCGGTCGGTCTCAGACTATGCTATCGAGTTCCGTACCCTGGCGGCGGAGTGCAGGTGGAACGAGGAAGCGCAGTGGGATCAGTTTCTGCATGGGTTGGCGGATCGGATCCAGCGAGAGATCGTTACGGCGGAGTTACCCACCTCTCTTAATGGGCTGGTGGATTTGGCGATCCGGGTTGACGCACGCCTGTCCATTTCAGTCAGAAGAAGGACTCAAGCCACGTCCCAGTTGAGAGGGGAAGATGCAGGTCCATCCAGTGAAGTGTCCGCCGGCGGTCTCTCAGATCCGGAGCCCATGCAGGTGGGTCGAGCTCGGTTACCCCGGGAGGAGAGAATGCGGCGGAGATCCCTTGGACTCTGCAGGTACTGTGGCGAGCTGGGTCACCAATGTCCGCGGTGCCCGGTTAAAGGACCACACCCGATAGCCAGGCAGAGGCTACTTTCGGGCGGGATCTCCGCACAGAGGACCTCTATGACATCTACCTTCCTCCCGGTGAGACTACGGTGGTCCACGAAGTCACACACTGGGCACGCACTTCTGGATTCGGGGGCGGAGGGCAATTTCATCGATAGCTCTCTGGCACGTAAGCTTCAGCTACAGTTCATTCCACTCACCCACCAGATTGAGCCCTTCGCCCTCAATGGACATCCATTACCCACTATCAAGCACACCACTGCACCCATTACACTCATCACATCTGGGAATCACACTGAGACAATTTCATTTTTTATTACTGACACTGCTCTCGCCCCCATAGTTCTTGGACATCCTTGGCTTCATCTCCATAATCCCAGGATCGACTGGAAATTGGGTTCCGTTATCAGCTGGAGCGAGGAGTGTCATAAGTCCTGTCTTGTCTCTGCTTGTGTTTCTGTGTCTGAGTCTGTGTTTCAGGGGAAAGCAGTGGATTTGTCTACCGTGCCCGCGGAGTACCACGACCTGAAGGAGGTGTTCAGTAAGTCGCGGGCTGATTCTCTTCCTCCTCATCGTCCCTATGACTGTGCGATAGACTTATTGCCAGGTACGTTTCCGCCTAAGGGCAAGTTATACTCTCTGTCCGTTCCGGAGATGGAGGCCATGGAGAAATATATTTCTGATTCTCTGGCAACGGGGTTCATTCGCCCTTCCTCATCTCCAGCGGGGGCGGGGTTCTTTTTTGTGGGTAAGAAGGACGGATCCTTGCGGCCTTGTATTGACTACCGAGGGTTGAACAACATCACGGTAAAGAATACCTATCCTTTGCCGTTGATGTCTTCAGCCTTCGAGAGGTTGCAGGGAGCGTCCGTCTTCACTAAATTGGACTTACGTAATGCATATCATTTGGTTCGCATCAGGAAAGGGGATGAATGGAAGACTGCGTTTAACACCCCTCGTGGCCATTTTGAGTACTGCGTGATGCCTTTCGGGCTAACGAACTCGCCGGCAGTCTTCCAAGCACTCGTTAATGACGTGTTGCGAGACATGGTAGATCAGTTCATATATGTTTACCTGGATGACATATTGATTTTTTCTTCGTCTCTCCAGGAACATTTGCAACACGTACGACGAGTGCTTCTGCGGTTGCTAGAGAATGGGCTTTTTGTCAAGGCGGAGAAATGCGTTTTTCATGCACAGTCTGTTTCTTTTTTAGGACACATCATTTCGACTGAGGGTGTTCGCATGGATCCTGAGAAAGTTAAGGCTGTGGTAGATTGGCCATCCCCAGAGTCTCGCAAGGCCCTGCAGAGATTTCTGGGGTTCGCCAATTTTTACCGGCGTTTTATTCGCAATTTCAGCCAACTAGCCGCACCTCTGACTGCTTTGACCTCCCCTGGTTTGACGTTCAGGTGGTCAGATGCAGCTGAGGCTGCGTTTGCCAAACTGAAAAGCTGCTTTGTTTCAGCTCCAATTCTCGTTACCCCTGATCGTTCACGTCAATTCATAGTGGAGGTCGACGCGTCAGAGGTGGGGGTAGGAGCAGTGTTGTCCCAGCGCGCATCCTCAGACGGAAAGGTTCATCCTTGCGCGTATTATTCCCATCGTTTATCTCCTGCGGAAGTTAACTATGACATTGGCAATCGAGAGTTGTTGGCGGTCAAGCTAGCACTGGAAGAATGGCGTCACTGGCTTGAAGGGTCGGGTGTACCTTTCATTGTATGGACGGACCATAAGAATCTCGAATACATTAGAACTGCCAAAAGACTTAACTCCAGGCAGGCTCGGTGGGCATTGTTTTTCGGTCGTTTCGATTTTACACTTTCTTACCGGCCGGGTTCCAAAAACATCAAACCCGATGCTTTATCCCGTCTTTTTGAGCGTTCCGATCGTACTGCTACTCCCGAGCCCATTTTACCGGAGAAAATCATTATCTCCGCGCTCAGATGGGAGGTCGAATCGAAGGTTTTGACAGCCTTAGAAGGGGTAACGCCCCCGGCTCGCTGCCCACCGAACCGTTTATTTGTGCCGGAAGGGTTACGGTCAGACGTCCTCCAGTGGGGTCATGGTTCCAGTGTTGCTTGTCACCCAGGGGTTAGTAGAACTAGGTTTCTAGTCAAGCAACGATTTTGGTGGCCTGGTATGGCTCGTGACGTCCACGACTTCGTCTTGGCTTGTTCGGTTTGTGCCGTTGGTAAGACTTCCAATCGTCCTCCAGATGGGTTACTTTTACCGCTGTCTGTCCCTTCGAGACCCTGGTCCCACATTTCGCTAGATTTTATTACCGCCCTCCCACCCTCTAAGGGTAATACGGTAATTTTGACCGTAGTGGACCGGTTCTCGAAGGCGACCCATTTCATTCCCTTGCCCAAATTACCATCAGCCAAGGAAACAGCGGTAGCTGTCATTGACCACGTCTTCCGAATACATGGCCTCCCGACAGACGTGGTCTCTGACAGGGGTCCCCAGTTTGTGTCCAAATTTTGGCGAGAGTTCTGCAAATTGCTAGGGGCGACTGTTAGTCTTTCGTCCGGGTTTCATCCCCAGAGCAACGGTCAAACCGAGCGAGCCAATCAGGACGTCGAAAGGGTGTTGCGATGTCTGGTTTCCAAGAATCCTTCGTCCTGGTGTCAGCAACTCTCAATTGTGGAGTACGCACACAATTCTCTGCCGGTGTCATCTACGGGCATGTCTCCATTCAAGTGTAGTTTAGGGTACCAACCACCTAATTTTGTCAGTACTGAATCCGAGGTGTCGGTTCCCTCCGCAAACGCACTAGTCCAGAGGTGCCACCGCACCTGGACCAGAGCTCGCAGAGCTCTGCTCCAGGCAAGGTCACGCACCAAGGCCAAGGCCGATCGCCACCGGTCGAAGCCTCCCCGATACGTCGTCGGTCAAAGAGTGTGGCTTTCAACCCAGAATATTCCGATGCGTTCCGTCTCGAATAAACTTGCTCCCAAATTTATTGGCCCGTTTTCTGTTACCAAAATCATTAATCCGGTAACAGTGCGTCTTAGCCTTCCTCCTGCGTACAGGAGGGTTCACCCCGTCTTTCACGTTTCCAAAATTAAACCGGTGATTTTTTCCCGTCTTAATCCGCCTGCCCCGGTTCCCCCTCCGCCTCGTATCGTTAATGGGGAGACCACATATTCGGTTAACCGTATTCTGGACTCCAGACGGAGGGGACGCGGATTTCAGTACTTGGTGGATTGGGAAGGTTACGGTCCGGAGGAGAGAAGGTGGGTTCCTGCTCGGGACATACTGGATCACCGCCTTATTGATGAATTCAATCAGCAGGTAAAGCAGGCTGGGAACGCCGAGGGGCGTTCCTAGGGGAGGGGGTACTGTCACGGTAGGAAAATCCATTGTTTTCCTCCGTGTCATGTTTGTATGTGTGTGTTGTTCACTTACCCTGCCATGTGCTCGTTAGAGCAATCCCTGTCACCTGTGTGTTGATTGTCTCGCTCCAGCTGTTCATCATTACATCATCTCCATATATACTCACCTGACTTTCTGTTCCCTGCCAGATTCTATTGTTTGCTCAGTCTCCGTGTTGCTTGGTTGTTCCGTGTGCATTGGATTACGTGTTTCAGTTTGGATGTGTACTGTCGTCGTCGTCTTCGTGTGGATGTTCCGTGTCAGTCTGGATTTCACCACTGCTCACCACTCCACCAACGTCGCACTCAAAACACCAACTTCCACCGTAGTCATCGTCACCATTGCCAGCAACAACACCGGACTGGATTACTTCCGCATTGACATTGAATACTCTCTCTTTGTTTATATTTAATAAACATTGTTTCATTTTACACCTGCGTTTGCTTCCGTCTCTTACAAGTCATTACAAGACTATTTCTTATCTTGTTGTGACTTATTTTCCCTTGTATTCTTCCACTTTAATGTATCAAGATAGCTAGCAGAGCGATAAAAACACATTATATGGTTCAGAGGACTCACATTAAAAAACCTTGAGGGAATATCGGTTCAGATGCTGAATCACTCATAGGGTCATTTAAATGAGTAGACCAACAGCTAACATCTTAAGAATGACTTTTGTTGGTACGATTCATGTTCTTTCATATTATTGAATATTAATATAATATTTTAAAGTCATTGAGGGCCAATTTTAGCCATTATTCACCACATGATGTACTGTCAATGATGATTAAATGGCATTTTGTCATTACTAAACAGCCTAAAGCCACGGTCCCACTACGCTTTGTTAGACGTTGCTGCAGGGAGTCAATATGATCATCAATGGGATCTTTGGCTTCGTCCATTTGTGCTTTTCAGTAGAGAGAAAAGTCACACAGTGACATACCGGTTTTGTACTGGTCACAATGCTCCACGTGATATTTGATCAGAGTTCACCAGACTTGAACTTTGCTATGCAGCGACCTGCGAAATATCATTGCACAAGCTTGCGTTTCCGGTCTGTCGGATTTGCTTACGTATGAATGGAAGTCAATGGGATGAAAAGTCTAGTGTGACCGCGGCTTCAGCATTTCAAAGTAACCCTAATTATCAGATGTCATGTGGTAAGTGATGCTATGAACACAGCTGGATGATTTGTAAAATACAGTTAACCAGATTGCTCTGGTTTATCTGTCAAACATTTATTTAATTCTGGTCTGACTCCAGTGTTCTCTTAAGGGTAAAACTGCAAGTGAGTCATGGGAAAAAAGTTTGATCAAAACAGTTTGATACTGTTTTTATTTTTATTTTACAATTTGTGACTCGTGCTGACAAAATTAGTCAGAATACATTGTCTAATTTTGCGCTGCATGGGAAAAAAGTATAAATGCTGCTTTTGGTCACATTTAATAGTTTAATTTATCATTTGATAGTGTTCACATTTGTAGCTCAGTTCTCTTGGTTCTGTTGGTCCAGACCAAAAAAAAAAAAAAAAGTGTTCCTGGTTCGCTAAGTGTTCACATGGCTTTTTTAACAGCGAACTAAGGCCTAGTCCACACGGACACGGGTATTTTTATAACCGTGAGTTTTTACGCGGTTCAGCCGTTCGTCCACACGAAACCGCAGAATCAGGGCACTGAAACCGAGCATATTTGAAAACCCCGGCCAGGGTGAGCTTTTTAAGAAACCCCGGTTACAGTGGTGTCGTGTAGAGAGTAAAACCGGGGGTTTTGCCTTGCAACGTCAGAGTGTGCGCTCGAACTTCGAATGAAAAAATGGGATCGTCGATGCTGCCACGCCCCCATTTCACGTCCGGTCGGCTTGCCAAGCGGGGGAAAATAAACTCTCAGAAGTGCCTTTAAAAACATCCATCCAGCGGAACGCGATTTATATTTTAAACACGAGGGATGTATTGCTACAACTCCTTGAAATGCATATCATAAACAGGATTACCTAGTGATCTGCCTTCGGAGTTCGGACAGAGCGCAGCTCTCTGCACGTGCACGAGAGAGAGCCGCCAAGATGCCGAGGGTTATACTTTAAACAAAAGGTATAGTTTGCCTCAGCTCGCATGAAACGCATGAAACTGAACAAATACGTAAGGATTATTACTTTAGTTTATGTTTAGACTTTGGACAGATGCGAGAGCGCGTGCACCTGAGACAGAGAGAAGCACAGCTGCTTATGACACACCGGTTTTATTTCAGATAATAGGAGTCCAAGACGCGCGCACTAAGTCTATCTGCGTGAAAGAAGGAATTCTCTCTCTACAAGCTCTCTCGCGTAAAGTAAAGCCCACAAACCCCCATGCGAGGAAAAGCACGCAATGTGCATGTTAATGTGAAACTATAATAATTATAAAAATAATAATAATAATAAAGGCATATATTGTTTTGTCTTAAAAAAATTATTTTAAAAATCGAGATTCGAATTGAATCGTGACATCAGAATCGAAAATGTAATCGAATCGAGGATTTGGAGAATCGTGACACCCCTACTCTTGACAGCGCTTGATAGCGTGCTTTTGCCTTATCGTGTGGATGAATATTTAATTTAAACCGAGCACGTGTGGACGGGATTTTTTTTAGGGAAAACTCCGGTTATAAATATACCCGTGTCCGTGTGGACTTGGCCTAAGCATAAAGGGACAAGGTCACAACCTGATTGGTCAGCTTTTAGGATGTGTATTTTGCAGAACATCCAAAACAATGCTGTGTGAAAAGCTTTCCATTAATGTATGGTTTGTTAGGATAAGGCAATATTTGGCCAAGATACAAAGATTTGAATATATGGAACTTGAGAGAGTGCAAAAATATCAAAATATTGAGAAAATTGAAGTCCGATGAATTCCGTATAAAGCAACACATATTAATAAAAAGATTTGTTTTAGTGCTCTCTACTCCCTAATGACATTGTTGACTTAATGGGAATATTGTACGCTTTTACATCAACCAAACTTGAATGGGAAATCCCCCAAGTTTGTAGGCAAGTTTCTGGCCAGTTTTGATTGTGATTTTTCTGTATCCACTCACAATTTTTTATATATATATATTTACGGCAGGAAATATAAAAATATCTTCATGGAACATGATATTTACATTAGGGGGTGTAACGGTTCAAATTACTTACGGTTCGGTGCGTATCATGGTTTTAGAGTCAAGGTTTTTGGTCCGTTTCAGTACACTTTGGTCACAACAGGCTTCTTTACAAAAATAAACACCTTAGCCGTTTTAACCTCTGCCAAAATCAAAATTTTTACTTAATATGACAAGTCGCTTGAGCACTTTTCCACGTGCTCAAGCGATTTGTCATATTAGATGTATTGCCTTGAGCATACGGCACTCGTGAATTTTACAGTTTTGTCCACGTTTTCTTGAGCATCGCTACTGCAATAGATTTAAATGAGCTGGCGGTGCCAAATGAAGCGTCTTTTTCCTTCCCTGGTCGCGCTAAACGGTCCGCACCACACACACGCACACACCAACACTGTGAGGTTGGCAACAGACTTGCATACTTTGAGTTAATTGGACAGGTACTCTCACCTAAACACTAAAGCTTATTCAGAACCATACATTAGCGGTTTTATGCGTTGTTTTTTCACCAAACTATATTAGAAATGCGTGGTTGAATCAAACAGGGTGCACCATGGTGCACGTGCGTCACGAACCGTGGGAGGATAACGGGACGATTTGATTCTTTACTGAGAACCGTTACACCCCTAATTTACATAATATACTAATGATTTTTGCCATAAAAGAAAATCGATGACTTTGACCCATGCAATGTATTTTTTTGCTTTTTCTACAAATATACACATGCGAGTTATGATTGCTTTTGTGGTCCAGGGTCACATATCATAAAATTTTATCTGCAGAAAATCGCAAAGAGCTTAAAAATGTTTAACCAGGTCAAAGCAGTGCCAGGAGTCAGTCAATTCTTTTGAGACTTTAAGTCAGTCAGTTCTGCATTAATGCCTGCTGGTCAACAATTCATTAGTATGCATAGCCTCTCTTGAGTTCTTACATCACAGACAATGAATGACTGATAGAAAGAGAAGAGAACAGGCCAATCCTGACTCAAATCCTCACATATATGCCAGATGTTGCTGGCCCAGTTCATAATTCACCCCGGGGGAAGAGCATTAGCATACAAAACACTAGAATTCATGTCACCATATGTTTAAAAATGTCAACTCATGAAACATGCTGGCTGTGATTTGTGCAAGTAAAATGTCATCTCTATCTTTTCTAAATATAATTTTTCACAGGTATTGTTGCACCTTACATCTGCAAACAACATCTCTGAAACCTCACAGACTCGAACGTGGCATCGATGATCGATCACGAAAACAATGATCATGTAGGTTGATTTATTTATTTGTGGTTATAAATGGTATTATTGTGGTTTGTATGTCTGGTTAGCATTACAAGCGGCTGTGGTAGTAAAGACTGGGTGCTTGTTTGACATTGTGTTGAGCTCGAGGGGCAACCTTCCGATCTCTCTGATGAAGCCAATACGGAAGTGACATAAACTGGAATTCATCGACTGGCCACTAGAGGCGAGCTCCAAAAGGGAGTCAATTCCCATAGACCTCCATGTTAAAATGCCCAACTTTACAGTAGAAAATAATGTGTTTACAGCCTGGTACAAAAGTTGTTTTTGGTCTATATAGCTAATTTTGCCCTTCATGACAACTGTGATCGGGGTGAATTTTTTGTAACTCATCCGTTTAAATTATATTAAGCCTTACATTTCTGCATAATTAAGGCCGTGGCCACTTGAGTGACGGTTGAACAGCCACTGTTGTCACTACTGTCGAGCTAGGTGGGCGTGGTTTCAGCAACCAGCCACCTCAGCTTCACCCACAATGAAACAGTTGCACCTTGTCATTCATACTGTATCACACACAGTTACCAAATTATGAGGACTTGGGTAGCCAATTACATAAACAATTTTGAGTTAGATCATTATATAAAATTAATCATAAAAATAATTTAATTTGACTTACATTGGTTTAAAGCAACTTATGGTGGCACTTTATCAGTATGTGTGGTCCCTGGGCTCAAACCCATGACCTTTTGTGTTGCCCATGCAATACTCTAGCACTAAGCAATACATGAATACCTGATTCGGGTGTTGAATGTTTAAATGGTTAAACTGATTTGATAAGCAATGTAAAATGTTATTGCAATTAGTGTAGTCAATTTATTACTTGTATTTATTATTTAATGTTATATGAGCATAAAGCATCACATGGCCATATTGTGGTCTAATTAAATAAGCGTCAGCTGAACCAATCCTCTAAAATGCAATTTCAGATGTAGCTCATTTATTTTCATGAGGTGAGTCTGATAGTAGCCAAGATATCCACATCCCAACCCCCAACCCAGGGTCCAGCTGAATGTTGAATACATATATAGCCAGACATGCAGATTATAGCCATTCCAGATGATCATCTGGGCCCGGTTTTTCCAAAAGGTTTAATCTGGATAAAATTGATCCGGATTTAGTAATCTTTTTTTTTGCGATCCGTGATCACGTAATCCATCTTACTTTTGAGCCAGTTTTTCAAAGCAACATCGGATTGGATCAATCTGATCCGGATAGGAACTTTTCAGGATCACCAAATCTGGATAACCAGTGCTCAAACAGGATAGGAAATCACAATGTAGAACTATATATATTTAAAGAGCAATAAGTAGAATAGCCAGTGTTGGGTCAATATAAATTTATTTTTATTTGAAATAAAAACACACACTTAAAAAAATTATAAAAACAAGAACAACCACACACCATCCTCTACCAGCAGTCCGCTCATCTGAGACCTACAACACAAACACTGAATATATATATATATATATATATATATATATATATATATATATATATATATATATATATATATATCAATTAGTGACAGAATAAAATGTATTGTTTTTGGTCAATTTTGACAGCTGTTTGTGGATTATTTTATGGGGCCAAACTCTTTCTACTTTGCTGTAGGCCTATACTGAAATGCTGAATACGTTAAAGCCTACCTAATCACTGGATGAACAAATAAAATGAAAACCTTATGAATAAATAGGATATCTTGTAAGATACTGCATGATCCAAATATAGTATTATTTGATACATTTTTAAAGTTTTAATTACATTTTGGCAATGAAATCCACGCTGAATCCACCCTTCTGATGGGATCAGTTTAATCCAGATTTTTTGGATCAAAGTGATCCAAATGCTACAAAAAAGTTCTGAAAAACCCAAACTAAAGGTTTGATCCGGATCAAAACCAAGATTGGATTACGTGATCTAATCCGATTATGTAATCCGTTTTTTCCTTTGAAAAACCCATTTTCAAGATTTGATCCAATCCGTTATCCAAAATCCTAGTGGATTACTTTTGAAAAACCGGGCCCTGGGTTTTTTTTTCGCCAGGAATAATTATTATATACAGTGCACGGTTATATGATGAATGAAAATGTATGGGTGCCAGCAAGCACCGGTCTCCTACTACCATTCTTATTTTGTCTTATTGATTGAAACTTACAACGTTTCTACAACGTTTTCTAAATTTCTATACGAATATCTACACAACGCATTTGTTCAAGCGTATAACAAAAAACTTATAGGCTACAGAACGCTGCTAACCCATTTCAGCATATGTTTCACTACTTACTATAAAATAACGTTTACAATTTTTGGATAAATTAAAACTACACATATCTTAATCAACTAACCTTACTAAAAACGCAAAGTCATTTAATTCCTCCTAAAATATGATGTGGTGTGGAACATGTTAAAGAAAACGAAATACAAATTGGAGACTATAAGGGCAGTGAACTCACAACACATCGGATGCCCAACGTGACAGATATGTTTAATTAAATCGCCGTTGAAATCGAGAGTTTTCCGTGAAATCCGATTAAATTTACCCAGGCCAAATGACTCATGATTCGTTTTAACGTAACTGACAAATGAATCAAAACAGATGTACTTACTCAATAACTGAGGTAAAATGCATGAGTCACAGTCTGAGAAACGGTTGAATTTTATATTTAATATCGCGCGCACCTGTAACGGCAAACATCGCGTTGCATAGCAACTCACCTTGTTAACGGCCATACATCGATATTACTTCCAGTGTAATGTTATCCCAAGCATGATCGATGTCCCGGTAGCGTTCATGGTCAAATTCAGAGGTAAATCCATAATTTTCCCCTCAGTCAGTACACGTGAAGGTGAATTGCAGACTGAAGTGTCAGTGTGTGAAAGTTGCTCAGTTTCAACCTCTGTGCATCAACACGAGTCCACAAACACTCGACACCAGCAGACGATAAACAGAAATGAAATGTTTCTTTTCAGGGCGAATAATCTGAGGCGAGGGGCGGGAGGAGAGAGAGAGACCCCCGTGACAAAATGATTCAAATGCACAGAGGATAATGCGGAGATGACTGAAGGGGGATGGGAGGGGATTAAGTGAAATAAAGGGGAATCAGATGCCCACTCTTACATGCGTCATATGCCCACTCAGTTTAAAGACCCAATTGGCCTGGATATCTGTTATTATTATCAAATTTGTGAACCTTTTAGTAAGTTGTGAAAATCTGATTTTATGGTCAATTGCTTTTTTATTGCGTAGGCCTACAGGTTTCTTATTCTATATTTTTCCACTTTTTTTGTTAATTTGTTTTCTCGTAAGCAAACAAAGGAAGACATAATTAACTTGTGAACTCGTAAACACACACACATTATTATGTACTATAGGCTATTATGTTATTGTATTGAACAAATAGCACACTGCAAAAAATACTTTCTTAGTATTTTTATCTTGTATAGTACAAATATCTAAACATTCTTAAATAAATAGGCATTTTCTTGATGAGCAAAGTTACCTAAGAAAATAAGTCTATAGTTTTTAGACAAACAAACAAACAAACAATTTAAATACATTTGTGCTTAAAACAATACTTAATTCAGGAAAAAGTCAAGAAAATTTGCTTACCCCTAGATTTTTTGCTTGTTTTAAGTTTATGTTTTGTCTAAAAACTAGACTTATTTTCTTAGATCATTTAGCGAATTAAGAAAATAAATATTGATTTAAGAATTTTTAGACATTTGTACTGAAAACAAGGCATAATACTAAGTAAAAAAGTAATTTTTTTGCATTGTGGATTTGAATGTGATCCACTTGATTGCACTGCAAAAAAAAAATTAAAAAAAAGTCTAACTTATTATTTTTGTCTTGTTTTAATACAAATATACAAATATCTAAACATTCTTAAAATTAGAAGCAATTTATTGATGAGCAAAACTACCTAAGAAAATAAGTCTAGTATTTAGAGAAACAAACAAACAAACAATTTAAATACATTTGTGCTTAAAACAATACTTAATTCAGGAAAAAGTCAAGAAAATTTGCTTACCCCTAGATTTTTTGCTTGTTTTGAGTATATGTTTTGTCTAAAAACTAGACTTATTTTCTTAGATCCTTTAGTGAATTAAGAGAATACATCTTGATTTAAGAATTTTTATACATTTGTACTGAAAACAAGGCAAAATACTAAGAAAGAAAGTAATTTTTTGCATTGTGAATTTGAATGTGATCCACTTGATTGCACTGCAAAAAAAATAAGAATGTCTAACTTATATTTATTTGTTAAGTTAAGTTAAGTTTAAGTTTTTAAAATTGAGATACATTTACTTGATAGGCAAAGTGGCTTAAAATGTTAAGTCTTGTTTACTGAAATAATACATTTCTTTTATAAATTTTTATAATCTGAAGAACCTTTTTTACCTTAAAGAACCTTTTGTAAAACAGAAAAGGTTCTTTAGATGTTAAAGGTGCTTTAAAGAACCATTTAGATGGTTTGTTAATGGCATCGTGTACCATGTTATTTAAATAAAAGGGATCAGTGGGGTCAATGAGAGCACAATGATTAGTCAGCCGTCTTTGAAATTGAATGGCTGGAAGAATGTACGTCTCAACCATTATGGTATATTTATAGCTATGACAACTTCTAGTAGTAAATTGGAGTAGAGCAAAAATATAGAAAAAGTTACAACAACAAATAACAGTGGTATTCTTACTTTCATCATGTGATTTTAAAATTACCCCACCACCCCTTTACCCAGTCAAACATTTTACTTTTTTATGACTGACGTGGTTATTGAGCAATAATCCAGACGGTATGATACTTGTTGTCTATTGAATCAAAAAATGATGTCTGTGTTTTACGCATATGGACCTTTCATCATAATCTGCAGTACTGTAATTTAGTTTTGAAATTCTGATAGAAATAATAGCTAATAATAGTTAATTAAACTTTTAAAAAATATATAGATATGTAATTGTAACATTCTCAGTTCCTGCTAGTTACTCCATGTTTTCCACAGTCTTTGCCCTCCAGACTCCATTTCCCAAAAGAAGGATGTTTGTTAGTCTTTTGTATATTCAAGTTATTATTTCATTAAAAGATACATGTTTGTTTTATTCCCATAGTAAACCATGACAGTAATTTCTATATAAAATATATTTCTATTAAAAATACTATTTTAGACAAACTATTTCTTTAACATACAGTTATTAATGTAAATAATTTTGTGAATATGAAAAAATATACATAATTGTTAACCAACATACATTTTTGAAATGATAAAAACCCTTTTTAGTCTTATTCTATACATGTACAGCAATCTGACAAAACACTTTAATTAAACTGATCTCCAGTACAGCCTGACAGCAACTGGCAAAGTAACAAGCTAAATTACAATTTGATTGTGAATAGTAACAAAATTCAGTGTAGATATTAAAATGATGGCAAATTCAAATGATTAATGAGAGCTTAATAAAATCCTACGCTTGCCAACGAGATCCGGAGAAGTTCATTGAGACCCACGTGGACCATTTCAGTCAACTTGAGTAATAATTGCATCTAAATGAGAAAGAAAAAAGCAATTTCCTCTTTTTGGCTTTTGTGTCGCTCATCTGATTGATCAGAGCCTATTCAGCCTCATCTGCACTGTGAAATTGTCACTGATGGAAAGGAACTGACCCTTGACTTGAGCTTCTTGAAAATGCTTTTCCTCTATTGTTGCCAGAATCACTCCTTAAGCCCCAATTCACATCAGGGCATTGCATCCACAAACTTATGATGTTATCTTGGTTATGCGTTCTGTCACAAAAGTAGGGACATATATTTTGAATATAGTGAATATACACTACAATGAAAAGCATTATGGTTTTGTTCATTGCATAGGAATGGGTGTTCATGCATTCTTCATCTCTCTGATGAAGCCGATAGACCCCATCACAGTTCACGTCACAAGTGGTTCCCACTGCACATGTCGGGGTCAGAAAAGTCATTACAGCAGATTGAGTTGCGTATTATTCGGTATCGTCAAAAATCCCTACTTGCGTCGTGGGCTTTGAAAATCGCACCATGTTTGCCGTTAAGTATTACGGGATTCCTGCAGAATCTCAAAAAACAAAAAAATACAACATCTGTGGCTGCAAGCAATTAAACGTGCAGAATGGGACAATGCAAAGATTAAAGATGCTTGTGTTTGTAGTGCTCACTTCATTTCAGGTAAGTCATAATTTTTCAGCCCTGTTAGATTAAACTAGAAAGCCTAAATGGTATGAACAGTTTGACCCCATGCTGCGCACGCACCCGATAGTCATTCAATGTTTACAAACCTTGAAGGGGTCTATATGGAAGTGACTTAAACTGCAATTCATCTACAGGCCACTAGAGGCTGGCTCCAAATAAGTCAATTCCCATAGACCCCCATCTTAATTTTGCCCTTTATGACTACTGTGAGGATGGTGATTTTTTAAATTATATTAAAGGCGGAGTCCACAATGTTTGAAAAACGCTTTGGAAAAGGATACGGGCCGACTACCAAAACACACTTAGAGGCTGTTTACACTTGGCATTAACATGTGTTTTCGTCGATCGGATCACAAGTGGACGACGTTAATGCCAGGTGTAAACGGTGTTCAAAACGTTTTGAGCTCGTCCACTTTCGACCACTTTCAACCACATCCAGAGGTGGTCATAACCACTTTCGATCGGATCGCTTTGGAGTTGCGGAACGCACATGTGGTTGAATGCGTTCGAACAGCCACACGCGACCGCCTTCTCTCCGCCCATTTATCTAATCTGAGGTATTAAACACAAGTTTTACGTCTTTTTTGACTTCTGGCGTGAACATTCGGTGAACAGCGCTATTTTTAGCCTTTCATTGATAAAACTAAGCAGCTGATCTCCGTAGTTTCATTTAAGCGTGTGAAAGTTGCGCGATCCTATTTCATCAATTGCGCTGAAAATTCAAAGAAAGCTCTTACATACTCATGTACAAAACAATGTGCAGCATGTTTACTTGCTAAACAAGCAGTGCACTCCGACATAATATTAGTTTGTGTCCATATAAACTCATAATACTCCCGCTCGGGTTTGAATGACAGCAGAGACTCGCCCACCGTCTCACAGACCACCCCCTCATAGTATTCAGCACAGAAGCGGTCGAAAGTGGACAAAAGAGACGGATTTAAATACCAGGTGTAAACGTAATGTGTCTCTCTCGTCCACTTGTGATCCGATCGATGAAAACACATCTTAATACCAAGTGTAAACAGCCCCTTATAGCCAATCAGCAGACTAACCGACATCTAACCGACGGGTTGCGTATGTGTAGGGCGGGTCTATCAACAGAAGGTCCAGATTCTATTGGGGTAGAGGCGTGTTTGTTTAGGTGATTTCAAATATCAACATTGGCTTTCAAACATCATGGACTCCGCCTTTAAACCTTAAAGTTCTGCATAATTAAGGGCGTGGCCACTTGAGTGACGAGTGAACTGCTGTCACTAGAGTCAAGCTATGGGGGCGTGGTTTCAGTTGTTTTCCTGCCTCTTTACCCATTTTCGTATATATGTAAGTGATGCTTGGTGACACACGACCAAGATGGCGACGGCAGGGACCGCTTACATTAGGCTTCAAAAACGATCTTTAGAAACCTATGGGTGACGTCACAGACACTATGTCCATCTTTTTTTTACAGTCTGACTCTGATTTATTAACACATTAAAAGTTGGATTCCTAATGCTAAACTGGGCAAAGATTCAAATAACCATTTGGACATATTTTTGTGCCATATGCACTTTGTCTGGGTTTGTACAATTTTCTGAAAGTTTTTTTTTTTTGACTACTGAATCTGTTGTGTTAGCAGTGCCGGAAGTACAGTGGAAGTCCTTATATGGGCACTCCACCTGGAATAGCGCATGCACACACCAACCAAGAGCTGACATGAAATCAACGTCTTCAAAGAAGTGTGTTGTTGTGAGGGAAATTTAAAGCTTGTTCAGCTTCCAAAGAACCCAGTTTTAGGGGAACAGTGGATACAGTTAGTTTTTTTAGGGGTAGATGTGGATATAGTTTGCAAGTGTGTTTTAAGCTGGATTTTGTGAAAATGGAGTGGTCCCAATTGGGTCATAAGTCGCAGGCGGTATAAGTAAAACTTGCAATCGGTCCGTGCATGCATATAATGTAAATGACACAAACATGTTTTGTAGTGAATCAATCAATGTTTGTGTGTGTTGCTTGCTCGTGTTTCTCTCTGCCCGCGGTACACCTCCATTAGCTTGACTTTTTTGGAAAGTTGCGTTACAGCTGATCTGTCTTTTATAAATCTGCTAAAATTAAAGACTCATCGGAGATACGAAGGATGCAATGGTACTATAGGAACTCAAGATTAACATGAGATAAGCAGAAAACAGCATGTTTTAATTGACCTTTAAACTATTTGGAACCAAGTGTGTGCATCTATTCCAGATCACATCACTTATATGTCAAAGCTGCTGGGTAACAGCAGGGACACACTGGATGAGATATACGTCTCTGATGACCACAGATCTGAAGTCATCCCCTCAATTCTTAATGTATATCTCAGTTTAGATGGATAGTAGTCTACATTGAGGACAGTATTGAGCCTAGAGAAAGTACAGACATATGCTCCATGTCATTTCTCCAGTCACAACAACAGAGCCGCAACACATGTCTATGGAGAGGTCATATTGAAAATGGCAGACTTGGTACAGTAGTGTGTCACAGTTTACAATTTTCCTCTACATTGGTATGTCCAAGGGGACGTGTGTCAGAAGAATTATGTCAGAAGGGAACAATGTGTCAAGTGTGTATGAAAATGTGATTCTTTGGATTGAGGAAAGAAACACAAACGTGTCAGCCAAAAAGCTATTACAATAAGTTACAGTACCCCCAATACACACACAGAAATATTTTTACCATGTTTATTTTTGCTGTAACATGTAATGCTAAGGCTTCATATATATATATATATATATATATATATATATATATATTTGTACCTTTATACAACACATTGAAATGTACCTTTTGGGGTACAATATTATTTGGGTATGTTTCTTGATAGTAACTTAAAAATGGAAAACTGATCAATGTTGAGGTAAGCGCTAGCTTCTACGTCTCCTAGCTAAGATCAAGCCATTTCTATCTGAGAAAACATTGGAGATCGCCATCCATGCTTTTATTGGATCTCGCTTAGATTATTGTAATTCCCTCTACTGTGGCATTTCAAATAAATTAGTTGCACGTCTTCAATTAATCCAAAATACCGCTGCTAAATTCCTCAAAGGGCAGTGCAAATTTGATCATGTCACCCTCATGACATGCACTAGCTTCCTGTTCATTTCCGCATCAACTTTAAAATGTTCCTTTTTGTATATAAATCCAAATAACCAAGCACCTCTTTGTCTGTCTAAACTTCTTCACCCGCATAGCCCATCACGTGCATTAAAAAACTGGAGATCAAAATCTTCTTCTGGTTCCAAGATCCCGGCTAATAAACAGAGAGGACAAAGCCTTTGCCATTGCAGGCCCAGCAAGTTAGCTATGCAGGCTGGAGCTATTTTTAGCCGTATAGTTAGCTGTTTCACTTAAGTTCATTGTGAAGTACTCAGTACTGTGTTATTGTGAAATGACAATCAATCGCTATCAACAATGTTGTAAAATATAAATGACATTTTGACTAGCCATGCAGTGTATGATGCTTAAACAGGCAGGTGGATTGGAGTGCTCCTTAAAACTGAGATTGATATTTTCAAAAGTTTTGCTTCCAAAATATATTAATACATTTATTTATGTATAACAATATACATATGACATGCTAAAGCACATGAAATGTTTCTTAAATTATATTCTGTAAGGCTTGTTGTTTTTGTCAAAGAAAGGGAGACTGATTTCTAGATATGTATTTAATGTTTTGAATCTTTTCTTTTGCAGAGAAAGCATGGTAGCCAACATTAAAAGGTATGTTACTGTAACAACATCAAGTTCACGAGTTCACACTTACAAATAAGTTGGTAAGATTAAATTAGTAAACGTATTTGGCGTGCTGTCCGGGGAGAGGGCTCTGAGCTCGGAAATGGTTTTAGGCTTATGATAATTTTAATAGACATCAGTGTCTGAATAATTAATGTCCTTCTATTAATAGATTAGTGAGCCAAGAGAGTTTTTTAACATAATTTGAGTTTCGTGACAATATGATACAGACATAATAAATCACAGTACTTTTGTACTTAAGTACATTTTGAGGCAGATACTTTTGTACTTTTACTCAAGTAAAAATTTTAAGCAAGTACTTCTACTTTTACTTGAGTTATATTTTACCCTGGGTATCTTTACTTTTACTCAAGTACACGATTTGTGTAATTCGTCCACCACTGCACACAAGTCATGGGCAGTACCACGGTTGAAGCACCATAACCATATCTAAGCTGTGCTAACACTTTCTAGAAACCTTACCTGTTTTCTATAACATCTAGCTGACTACAGTAACCATAGCATACATTTCCAATATTGGGAACAACGTCTGAACACTTCTCTTTCTCCACACTTGTCAACACTGGAGCGGTAGTCATGTATGGGCTTTTGACGTGATTACATAATACATAATGTCACGTTGGCAAATCACACTGGGAGAAGTTGTGGTTTAAAAGTCTTTTTTGGCAAAATTGATGATTGTTCACTAGATAAGACCCTCAGTTGGGATCATTTAGAGCCTTTGAAGCTGCATTGAACTGTAAACTGTTGAGGTCCACTAAAGTCCACAATATGGAGAAAATCCTGGAATGTTTTCCTGTAAAAACTTAATTTCTTCTTTTGAACAAAGAAAGACAAACATCTTGGATGACATGGGGGTGAGTACATTAAAATATTTTTTTTGTTTAAAAGAGGAGTAATCCGTTTCAGTGATGCGCGGGTCAATGTATAAACAACCTGACACTTTCAACCAGTGGCGGCTCATGACTGCTCATCCGAGGGGCGCTAATTCAAAATAAGTGTTCGGAGTGTTTGTGGTTTGAATGTGTGTAGTTCCTTTTTCAAAATGTGTTCTGCATATCGAGAGATTGTGTGTGCATTACGTGTTTTGTCAAAATAAGTGCCTGCTGCAGACGCATCAAAACCGTTTATGATAAAACAGATGCTCACGTTCACAAAATACACGCAAGACAACCCCTTAAAGGAATAGTCTACTCATTTACAATATTAAAATATGTTATTACCTTAACTAAGAATTGTTGATACATCCCTCTATCATCTGTGTGCGTGCACGTAAGCGCTGGAGCGCGCTGCGACGCTTCGATAGCATTTAGCTTAGCCCCATTCATTCAATGGTACCATTTAGAGATAAAGTTAGAAGTGACCAAACACATCAACGTTTTTCCTATTTAAGACGAGTAGTTATACGAGCAAGTTTGGTGGTACAAAATAAAACGTAGTGCTTTTCTAAGCGGATTTAAAAGAGGAACTATATTTTATGGCGTAATAACACTTTTGTGAGTACTTCGACTCGGCGCAGTAACACCCTCCCTCTCCCATTATGAGAGTGAGAAGGGGAGCGGACTTTTCAGGCGAGTCGAAGTAGTCCCAAAAGTGCTATTACGCCATAAAATATAGTTCCTCTTTTAAATCCGCTTAGAAAAGCGCTACGTTTTATTTTGTACCACCAAACTTGCTCGTATAACTACTCGTCTTAAATAGAAAAAACGTTGATGTGTTTGGTCACTTCTAACTTTATCTCTAAATGGTACCATTGAATGAATGGGGCTAAGCTAAATGCTATCGAAGCGTCGCAGCGCGCTCCAGCGCTTACGTGCACGCACACAGATGATAGAGGGATGTATCAACAATTCTTAGTTAAGGTAGTAACATATTTTAATATTGAAAATGAGTAGACTATTCCTTTAACACTAAACTCTGATTACGCATGAGTTTATGCGAGTATCTGGCAAACGCGAGCGTCTCTTTTATCATAAACTCTTCAGAAGCGTCTGCAACAGGCACTTATTTTGACAAGACACGTGATGCACACAGGATCGCTCGACACGCAGAACACATATTTTGAAAAAAAGGAAACACACACATGACGGGCTACATACATGTTGTGACGAACTTCGCATTGAGCGCCCTCGAAAAAAGTTGCTTCCTGGCCTGCATTTTTTGAAAAGTAGTAAATGTTTAAAATAGTTAAATGGCATCTTCATTTCAAAGACCCAATCGACCGTGAGTTTATGAACGTCCCCTTTCACAAGCCTTACATAACAAACTGTTGAGGGCTTGTAAACAGCATATAATAGTTTGTTCTTGTCCTTACCTGTTACACCTTCTCACAGTCATGGCCTGTAGTATCAAACCTTTATGCAGTGGATGACAGGAGTTAATCCTGTGGGATTTCAGCTGAAAGCACTGCCGTAGCTTTTATAAGTAGATTTGCGACACTTTAAACACTTTAAAGCTTCTCTCTGCAGGTTTTAATGACAGATTAAAGTACCTCTTCATGTTTGAAACGTTGCGTTGAAAGGTTACAGTATCATTCACACATTTGCAAATGGTGCGAGGTTAAAGCACAACGCACATTAAAATGCTAAAGTCTTTCTAATAGATTTAAAAACACTGTTCAACCTTCAACCTTTCTTGTTTGGCATCCATAAAATAAAAGCGCATATTGTTTTTGCCAGACGTGGAGGTGGAAATTTCATGTGATCCATCACAGCAGCAGGAATATGTTGTCATGACAACACAGACTGGTTTATGGAACCCTTCCTCCGCCTCATACGACACTATCGGTCGTTCCCTTAACACGACCCATAGGGTTTACTGGATTAGCGCCCCTACCAGCAGCAGGCAATGCCATTGTGAGTATATCTGATGAGAGTTGCCTCTGCATTATGTGATCTGCATTCATAATGATTCACTGAGCTTACCGTATGCCATGACCTACATATCACAGTCCTGATATTCAGGTCATGTTTTGTGTCACTACCCTGCTGAACTGTGGTTTACTGTGTATGCATGAGTGATGTAGTTCACTCACAAACTATATTCACACACACCAGTTGCTGAGAAAATGGAGTGATGTAGACATACCTACTGAAGACTAGAAATGACATTTTCTAAAACATCACCCTCTGAATAACACATTCTGATTTCATAATGAAACATGTCATCACTGGTGACACTAATATGACTGCAATTTTGTTTTTATTTTCATTTTTTTATTTGACAGGGAAGATGAATTACCTCTATGAAAATGAAAAAAAAAATGAATAATTTAATTAAGTTCTGTGGCATTCAGTTGGCTAAACTATAATTATATTAATATTTTTCATTTCGCCAGGAATTACACCCCAAAGAAAAAATCAAGTGTTGCGAATGGAATAGAGTGCCGCAGGGATGATGTATTTTTGTAGGCCAATTCTGAAAGTTTCCCTTTGCTAAAAAGCCCATTCATTTTTCCCATACACTTTGGATTATCACAAACAATTATCCCTGTGTTTAACAAAACTTTTGTCCAACAAAATAATAGGTAACACTTTCTTTGAATGGGTGTTCATAACACTGACATAACACATTCATAATCATGACATGACACATGCTATGAACATGAAGGAGATTTATGCACGTTTATGACAACTGTCCTTAAGTGTCATTTGTTCAAATGTGTCATTTTTAATGCAAAGATGACATTGTTTCTGACAGTTATGACAATAACCAATACATTATAACTTGTAATGGCAACTTAACATTACAAAGACAACATAACTGACCACTTTTTACCAGTGATACCTACCCAGTCTCCTGAGGATGCGTATAAATAGCACGAAGTGTAAAACTCGTGCAATACATACGCCAAATTCCACTTTGGCGTGCATATGATACGCAAGTCCTTCCCATTCACTTAAACGGGGCATCTTTTTTGTCGTTTTATTTATTGGTTTCTCAAATTTTTTCTGTTTTTTTAAACCATTTTCGCTTGGGTTTAGGGTTAGATTTTAGATTTGCTTAATAAGGTTATTTAATATACAGGTTTCTCTATCCGTGTGTCTCAATCAGCTCCCTTGTTCAGTACTCAGGGCACTGATCAGGGAGTCGGCCATTTTAAGGGCCGTCTCAATCGCAAAATCCGTTCAGTGCACTGGAACGTTCGTTCCCTAAAAATTCCCACAATGCAACGCAAAAACCAGTGAGCATCGATGGTCCCTATGTTCCCTAACCGGAAATCACGTGACCTTTTCAGAAGCTCGCCAACCGAACATCACGTGATCCAACTCAATAAACTTTATGAAATGTTACAGAACTTTTATAAAGACAAACGTTTGTTTTAGTTGTAAATATAAACACACATTGCTACACAGTAAGGGACCACAATCTACTCAATATTTAAAATAATAATATTTATTTAAAATTGTAAATATATTTATTACATTTAAAATGTAATTATATGCCTCCAATTTTATGCACAGATATGTAAGAGAATAATGACAGCATTTTTCACAATGTACTGTTTTTAAAATTAAGTCAGAGAGATGTTGGTTTTGCCGGTTGTTGATGAGTAACAGCTGTGGGCGCTTAAGCAGCCACGTGACAGAAAAATAAGTGAACATTGTCCCAATGTGAAGTGAGCTAGGGTCCTTACCAGCAGTGTTAATTTCGTTGACGAAGACGATGACGAAAAATATTCGTCAACGAACCTTTTTTCACGGACGAAGACTAAATAAAAACTAAATAAAAGTCAGATATGATGACGAAGACTGTAACGAAATATAACTGACACTTTAGTCAACGAATAAAAATAAGACGAAAATGTTAGGGAGGGACGAATGGAGAAGAGATCCAATCAGAGCTACTCATTTTGTGGGGAAAGTTTTGTGGGATCCAATCAGAGCGAATCTTTGAGGGTAGGTTGATCTACGCAGGCAGCAGGCAGTAGAGGCATTTTAAAAACCCGCGGCAAAGTTCGTTTTCACGACAGGTTGTTTACATTATATTTAGTTGTACAGTCTTCGTTACCCAGCTTTGGCTGATTTCAGTTGACTTCGCTCGTTAGCAACACGCTAACGTGTTGCGATGCACCCGGTCTGAAGACATGTCTCATTAACAACAACAATGTCAGAGCTAGCGTCTAATCTGGTCACACTTTAAATATGACAAGACGACAGCCTGTAAAAATGACTCATCCAGAAATACATGCAAAGGTAAACATGCACGCTAAGGTTATTTTATAAGATAAACCACTGTGTTTTCGCTAATCTTGGAATAACATAGAAACTAAAGGAATACACATCTGAACTGTATTGATTGTATTGGATTGTCTGAATTAATACTGAGTATAAATATTCAGTGTCCTCAAATTGAATGAAATGTGTAACGTTACTATTATAGTAGATGTTGTGGTTTTACATGACTGGACAAAGTGCGTGTGTAAGTGCGTGTGTAAGTGCGTGTGTGTGTCTCTGTCTGTGTGTCTGCGCGCGTGTGTATCTGTGTGTGCATGTCATTTAGGGAGAAGGCATATCTTTTTCAGGGACCATGTATATTTTTTCGGTAGAGCGGGCCTTATGCTTATTTTATGTGATATTATCTTTTGTGAAAAAGCCACGGTCAGTTTTTTTGACATTAAGAATAAAATAAAATACGTGTTTTCTTTAACAACCATTAAATTTGTCTCTGTATTGCATATTCAAACCTTAATACCATTCCATAACATACTAAAAAACTTAAGACTAGACTAAGACTCTTATGATATTTCGTCGACTAAAACTAGACTAAGACTAAAATATTTCAGATGACTAAAATAAGACTAAAACTAAATGGTGTGTTATTCAAAAGACTAAGACTAAGACTACATCAGAATTTGCTGCCAAAATTAACACTGCTTACCAGTGCCCGAACCTGTGTACACGATATACTGATTCACGACCTCGGGAGCTAGGGAACGAATTGAGACACAGGGTATGTTTTTGTCCATATTTAAGCCATGGTCGCTTGGAGTTGGGGTTAGAGTTGGGGTTTGGGTTAGGATGTCATTTTTATGTAACAAAAAGTTGTTCTAACCCTAAACCCAAGCGAAAATGGTAAAAAAATAGCAAAAAAATTGAGAAACCAATAAATAAAACTACAAAAAAAGATGCACCATTTAAGTGAATGGGAAGGACTGGCATATCATATGCACGCCAAAGTGGAATTTGGCATATGTATTACATGAGTTTTACACTTCATGCTATTTATACGCATTTTCAGGAGACTGGGCTGGTGATACCAATTCAATTTGTCATTAAAGGGATAGTTCACCCAAAAATGAAAATTCTGTCATCATTGTCTCTCATGTTGGTATAAACCTGTATAAAATGTGTTGGTTTGATGAACACAAAGGAAGATATTTTGAGAAATGTTTGTAACCAAACCATTCATGGACCCGATTTACTTCCATAGTATTCTTTTTTCCTACTATGGAAGTGAATGGGGTCCACGAACGATTTTGTTACAAAAATTTCTCAAAATATCTTCCTTTGTGTTCATTAAAACAAAGAAATGTAAACAGGATTGTAACAACACGAGGGTGAGTAAA
Organism: Misgurnus anguillicaudatus; assembly: GCF_027580225.2. Lineage (NCBI taxonomy): Eukaryota > Metazoa > Chordata > Actinopteri > Cypriniformes > Cobitidae > Misgurnus > Misgurnus anguillicaudatus. The sequence continues at coordinate 1,034,112 of NW_027395276.1, read as the reverse complement.
TGATGACAGAATTTTTTATTTTTGGGTGAACTATCCCTTTAAAATGTCATTAAGTGTTAACATGTTGTCACATAGTTTTATAACGGCGTCATAAATATTTTTCTTGACCTCAACTACAGTGATTCAAATACAATTTGTCATTAAAATGTCATTAAGTGTTAATACTCTGTCAAATAGTTTTATAATAGCATCATCAATATTTTTCAGTTAATAATGCTTTTTAAGTTTCCTTCATGTGTTTAACAAATAAAATCAATCATTCAATATTATTATTATTATTATTATTATTATTAATAACTAAAATTCATAAAATTATATTTTATTGCATAAACGAAAACAGTACAATAATGGGTTAAGCCATGCAGCGTTGGGTCCATAAGTTAATTACATTAAATTAAATTGATTAAATGTTTAGTTCTTTGTAAGTCAGAACATTTTAGAACCCTCTGTGTGAGGAAGAACAAGTTCTGTTAGTTGACCGTTTTTTTTATGTATTGTGCACATACATAAAGTTAAAGGAACAGTATGTAAGAAATTTATATCAATTAATCATAAAATGGATCTGATATGTCACTAGATATTAAGAAATCATTTTCATTTCAAATACTTATATCACTGACAACAGTGGTCTGGCCAGGATATTGTCATTTAAAAAGTGGAGTTGCAGCCCTCAACTAATGTTTATGTTGTCATTTTGTGTATTGGCCACCAGTTGTGTGATTGCAGTACCAGGTTTAGCCACAAGTTTTGTGATTGCAATACCAGTTTTGGCCACAATCCTACATACTGTTCCTTTAAATATAATCATTTGACGTGTCTGATACATTTTGTTTAAATATTTAAGATTATTTGACATAGTATTAACCTTTAACGACATTTAAATGACAGTTTAATGTAATGTTAACCCATAAAGCTAGGTAGTTTCTTAAGTTTGAATTATTCTGCTATGTCATGTTTATGACCAATTTATGACAATATGTATTGGTTTATGTCAAGTTGTTCAAACAATGTCATATTTGCATTAACAATGACATAATTGAACAAATGTTACTTAATGACAGTTGTCATAAATGTGCATAAAATCTCCTTTATGTTCATGACAGATGTCATGTCATGATTATAAGGTTTCATGTCAGCCTTATGAACAGTCCTTCGAGTAAAGTATTACCAAATGATCTTAACAGATGAACACAACTTTTATAAATTTTGAAGTTAAACGTTGTCTTTTATAGTAAACACATTTACACTTCTTAAAATCATAAAAGTTGTTTTCATCTGAAGATTAAAGGAATAGTCTACTCATTTTCAATATTAAAATATGTTATTACCTTAACTAAGAATTGTTGATACATCCCTCTATCATCTGTGTGCGTGCACGTAAGCGCTGGAGCGCGCTGCGACGCTTCGATAGCATTTAGCTTAGCCCCATTCATTCAATGGTACCATTTAGAGATAAAGTTAGAAGTGACCAAACACATCAACGTTTTTCCTATTTAAGACGAGTAGTTATACGAGCAAGTTTGGTGGTACAAAATAAAACGTAGCGCTTTTCAAAGCGGATTTAAAAGAGGAACTATATTTTATGGCGTAATAGCACTTTTGTGAGTACTTTGACTCGGCGCAGTAACACCCTCCCTCTCCCATTATGAGAGTGAGAAGGGGAGCGGACTTTTCAGGCGAGTCGAAGTACTCCCAAAAGTGATATTACGCCATAAAATATAGTTCCTCTTTTAAATCCGCTTAGAAAAGCGCTACGTTTTATTTTGAACCACCAAACTTGCTCGTATAACTACTCGTCTTAAATAGGAAAAACGTTGATGTGTTTGGTCACTTCTAACTTTATCTCTAAATGGTACAACTGAATGAATGGGGCTAAGCTAAATGCTATCGAAGCGTCGCAGCGCGCTCCAGCGCTTACGTGCACGCACACAGATGATAGAGGGATGTATCAACAATTCTTAGTTAAGGTAATAACATATTTTAATATTGAAAATGAGTAGACTATTCCTTTAACTTGTTGGACAAAACATGTTATAAACTTTAAACAAAGCTTATTTTTTGCAATAATCCAAAAGTCCAATCAAAGATGGATTTAACCATGGATAGGTCTGTGTTGATGAAGCAGTTGGTAGTTACGTATTCTTCAACCCATACGATTGTTTTGGTCGTTTGTCCATTCCCCCAAATAAAGCCAACAGATGCTTTTACTAAATTAGTGCCTTAACATATTGGGGTGTGAAGTTATGTATTGGGGTATAATTTTGCTATTGGGATTTTTAATTTTAACCAGCAGGATTAATAGAGTGCAACAGGGATGATGTATTTTTGTAGGCCAACCACGGAAGTTGGCGGGATATTGGGTCCTCCGAAAAAAGCCCATTCATTTTTCCCAAAATTGATGGGAAAAAGCTCTGTAAGTAAAAGACACTTACACGCTTTCTCCAACTAATGAAATGTAAGTGTGTTTACTAATAATATAAAAAGCCGAATTTTGAAAAATCATAAAAGTTGTGTTCATCTGTGTAGAGTAACTTGTTAGGCAAAAGTTTAAGTGTCATAAACTTTTTTTAAACACAAACATTATTTTTTGCGATAATCCTAAACGGGGGAAAATGAATGGGTTTTATAGGGATGGAAGGAACCACCATCCTGCTAACTTCCAGGTTAGCCAACAAAAATACACAACAAAATCCCCAGAGTTAAATGAACACTGCTGGGTGTATATATTGTCCCAATCATACAGAGAATTAAAAAAGTAACCCTGAAGCAGAGTTAAAAGCTGCAATCTGTAACTTTATCCTTTGTCACCATCTCTGTTTGAAACATAAAATTGCATTTTAAATTTACTTTAATATAGAGATATTTTCTTAACTTAGGTTTAGATGTTGGCCGTTCCATTTAAAGTCACAATTATGGTGATCAGTGTTTGTTTTAGTTATACAATGATGGCAGATGAATGACAGATACAGAGATACACTGGTTCAAAAACTGCTGCCAGAAGAAGTGATGATACTTCATCTTTGTAAAATAGCATTGTTTTGTCTCATGAACAATTGCATCATTACGCCAGCTAAGATTGTGAAGTGCTATTGGCTGTCGTAAACAACTGTGTCATGCTAATGTTACGGTTTATGTTTAAATGAGATCTGACTGTGTGCGCGTTGCTTTCATGGATTTCTTCATATAAAGTGATTGTATGGCTTCAGTTGGCACGGTTTGCAATACAAATTGCTTGTAACAAGTTTAAAATTGTGTTGTTTTTTTGGTCAATTCATGCAATAAATACCTGTGACTGTAATCGTACTTGCGTGTTGTGTTTTATATTGTTGAGAACTGATTGAGTTTAGATGCTCCAAAATATCTTTAAAACCTGGATCTCTAGAACAATCTTGTGAATGCATGCTAGTCTAGAAAATATGGAATGTGTGATTACAGCAGTAGTGACAGGGTACATAAAACAGAATAGATTGGTAGAAATATCTGTAGAATATATATATACTGTATCGTCATATGCAGATATGTAATATATTTCAGTGATGGACCGGAAGAGTTTGTATATAATAAAACACAGGAAGGTAATAATTAGATTTAGTTTGAATAATTTGAAGTGCCCTACACTCTTAAGAAAAAAGGTTCTTCAAAGGTTCTGAAACGATGGTAAAGGTTCTATATAGAACCATAGCTTACTGAAGAACCCTTTTTTCACGAAATGGTTCTTGTCTTGACAAAAAGGGTTCTTTATTTCCCTCCTTTTTAAATTTTAAATTTAGTCAGTTATTTTCAAGCTGCCTCCTGATTATTTTCACCTGTAAAAGCCCTGAATCATCAGTCCTGCTGAACCGCCTGCAGATTAACATCACAAGCAGGTAAGAGAGTAAAATAATCATCATTTACTGTTAAAAACATTTTGAAAATTGAAATTTTGTGTGTTCTTATTGTAATTTATTTATTTTATAGCAGGTAAAGCTTCATTGCCTTTATAACAGGTAAGCTTCATACATTAATTTTTAAATGATATATTTAGAGGACTCTGCCTTAAGACTTAGGATAATGATTTGTTAAACTGTTAAAAAGCTAATACATGTATATTGTACATTAAGTTTATTAACTAATAGGATAATGATTTGTTAAACTGTTAAAAAGCTAATACATGTATATTGTGCTACCTGATCTCACAAATTTTATTAACTAATTATCAGAAGAATGTGGTATAACGTGTTTTTATTGATATTTAGTTTTTGTATGTGAGGTAATCTTGCTGGGAGTGAAGGCAGTGCTTATAACCGCTTGATATGAGAGACACATCCTGCTTTTAAAGGTGATGTATGCATGTTTCTTTCAATGCTTACATTAAAATAATGGTTATTTACTGTTTAAACATTATGAACATTGAAGCTTTGTGTGTTCTTATTGTACTTTATATCGTTTATAACAGGTAAACTTTATACTGTAAGCTTCATTCCCTTTATAACAGGTAAGCTTCATTTGAAATTATATATTTAAGGGACTCTGCTTTAAGGCTTAGGATAATGATTTGTTAAAGTGTTAAAAAGCATATATATTTATATTGTACATTAAGTTTATTAAACTAATTATGAAAAGAATGTGGTACAACATGTGTTTAGTTTTTTGTTGATATTTCAGAGTTTTCGTATGTAATGTAATCTTGCTGGGAGTGAAGGCAATGCACATGACCGCTTGATATGAGAGACACATCCTGCTTTTAAAGGTGATGTATGCATGTTACTTTCAATGCTGACATTAAAATAATGGTTATTTACTGTTTAAACATTATGAAAATTGAAGCTTTGTGTGTTCTTATTGTACTTTATATCGTTTATAACAGGTAAACTTTATACCGTAAGCTTCATTCCCTTTATAGCAGGTAAGCTTCATACTGTTTTAAATTATATATGTAGGGGACTCTGCTTTAACAATGATTTAGGATAATAATTTGTTTAAGTGTTAAAAAGCATATACATGTATATTGTACATTAAGTTTATTAAACTAATTATCAGAAGAATGTGTTTAGTTTTTTTATTGATATTTCAGAGTTTTCGTTTGTGAGGTAATCTTACTGGGAGTGAAGGCAGTGCTTATGACCGCTTGATATGAGAGATGCATCCTGTTTTTAAAGGTGATTATATGCATGTTTCTTTAAATGCTGGCATTAAAATAATAGTTATTTACTGTTTAAACATTTTGAAGATTGTGTGTGTGATCTTGTGGCACATTTACGTGAAATAGCAGAATTACTTATTATTTTTGTCTCTCTGTTGTAGGTGGATCATGAGTGAAGCTCTGCAGGTCCGCCATTGACTTGATAACAGTTGTTTATGTTTATTCAATTTATGAATAAATCTCTTGCCAACCATTCACCTATTTACTGACAAAACAGGTAGCTTGAGCAGAGTCATATTAAAACTTCTGTCAAATCATGTTTTACATACAGTATGTAAGCAAACTCTAGGCTAATATTAACTTGTTTTGTCTCCATGTCTTATCCTTTCTACCATGTCCAACGGATCCAAATCTTGTTCAGCCTTATGCTCAACCTTGTATGATGATGACCACTGCAAGGTGATGGAAATCTGTGGTAATCACAGCCTGTGTCTCAAGATCAACATGACAACAGCAGATCATCTCTCATCTTACTCTTATCTGACTAAATGTTCAGCATCATTGCCACAAAACAAAGAACATTGGATGGAGTATGTACTGTACAATGATCCAGCAAACAAAATAATATAGACTTTTTTGGCGAGATTCTACAAACATTGATACAATCCTATTGACTTTTATTTTTACAGTTAGTAATGTATTATTAACATCCCATTCATTTGTATTCTGTGCCGTCTATCTGTTTGTGCTAAAGTGTTTACATCTGAATGTAATGTCATAATATGTTAATATTCAGTATTTATTATCATTTGCATGTTTTGATGTTGCATTTGTCATGATTTTATTGATTTCATGTTATTGTTGTCTATTTAGAATGATTGCCTTTGCCAAATTTTATTGTTCATTTATTTAATTTTGAAGCTGTCATTTAACATCCATATCTTATTTGAGTAGTGATTTGTTATATTTGCATAATAATTCATATATTTATTTTGATTGTGATTCTAATGCACATATTTATTATTGTATGATATCTAATGTAATGAAAAAGTGAAAATAAAAGTATTTTTCTGATGTCTTGCAGTTCTGTTTTTAAACTGTTAAACCTTATAAAGTGCTATAAATAACAAAACAAAACAAAAATATAAACAAAAATAATCCTCCTGACTGATGATAAATGAAAGGGTTCTTTATAGCACCACTGAGGTTCTATGTAGCACTTTTCAAGGCAAGGTTCTATATAGAACCATCTAAAAAAGGGTTCTATATAGTACCAAAGAGGGTGCTGCTATTGTTACAAGCTGAAGAACCCTTATTTGGTACTATATAGAACCATTTTTCCTAAGAGTGTACAGTAGATTTGCAACAACAGAAAAATGGAACAGCATTGAAGAGAAACAGTGCCACATACACACAAACATGTCATTACACAGTTAACTGCCTGATTGACGCCCGAATGAATGTCAATCATGCTCCATTTAATCAAATGCAATTGCTTTAGATGCTCATGCTCAACCAAAACACTTCAAACAGAGTCTCCTAGACACAGATGTGCAGGCACCCCCCCCCCCCCACACACACACACACTTTTTCAGGAAGTGGGAATTCTGCTCCTGAAATTGGAGCATAGTGAAAAAGGGGATTTGTGAAAGAGAGAGAGTGTGTGGGTAGAGCAAATGCTTTCATCTGCAATAGCTGGAGACGTCTGAATTACCACGAGTTAAAAATGTTCAAACTGCTCCTTTCAGGCTTGTTCTCCTTTCAGTTTATGAATGCTTAATAGCAAAAATTAATAACGGCATTTTATCAGTGCCACACCAACCTCCCCTGGTTCAACCATAGACTAAAAAAAGATTAGTTTTTTCACTGTAATGAATTGAAGCCAAAAATGTCCGACCATGGGCGCTGCCATGTTACATAAAATATCAGTTTGGAGCCAGGGCGTGCGCAGAAAGAAACGTCCGTGGAGCCAGAGGCAGAGCCGAGGTATCAAACTTCTTCCCAACACTTGCATGCCCATCAACCACGTGTTTAATGTGTTACAGCGATTGGGTCGTTTAAATAATACAACTAATTACAACTAGCTGTATTGTTCTTGACAGTCTATAAAACTGCGGATAATAAAGGTCAACCACACGTTGCAGCACCATGATAATTCCTCAGCCACAAAAAGTACCTTAAAAGAAGAACCGAGATCATCTTAAAATCCATCGCATTTACACATTTGGCTTTCATCCAAAGCAACCTACAGTTCATTCATATATGTGTTTTCCACTGGGGATTAAACTGATAACCATTTTGCACTTCTTACAAAAACACTACGACCCTCGTGCTAATGGTGTCATATCAGCTTTTTCATGACTGTGAGTTTAAATTCAGTACATGTTACTCAACTGTAGGGTCCTTCGGTTGGTGCTGGGAACACAGACCAAAATTAATATTTTATGATACAATACGACTCAAGTTTGTAGATTTCCATGTAAATACTTATTGTATATTCATTTTGATCAAGGGATATGTTTGATGGTTGTTTAAGTGTTTTTTTATTCCTAACACTCAGTGAAAGTTGATCATCAAACATTTTATGAACTGTATTATAAAAATTTTGTTTATTTGGCAAATGTTTTTTTCCTGCAAATAAACAGTGCATACAGTACAGTGCATTACAGTAGAAATTTTATTATGAACATATGCTTTATAGGAATTGAACCAATGATCTCCGCATATCTACTGACATGCACTACCACACTGTAAAAAGTAAAAGGATAGTTCTTCAATTGGTAACCCTTAAAAAATATAAGCTTTTTCAACTTAAGTGTTTATTTATTAGGGGTTACCAATTAAAGTAATGTTTTAAGTTAATCCAATTCTCATTTTTTGCAGTGCAGGTGAAGTCAAATGAGTAAAAAGCTTTATTCACTAGAACATCAAGGTTGTTTCTGATTCAATTCAAACAGAAGTGAATACTCCCCATTACATTTCTGTTGAATAAGACACCAGGTAATTAATCTAATTCATCTTGTCTCTACTTTTGGACATTAAAAGAAAGGTGACAGCGTTTAATAAAAATCACAGTAATGTGATGAAAGTTTCCAGTGAGCTATAAATCTTAATTATTGCACCATAATATGCAGTGTCTAGATAGCAAAGAGACTGCAGATTGACACAAAACATTTACAAAGTCAAAGGCAATGACAGAGATGCTTTTATTTTTTTTAAATTGCTTTATACAGTAGAAAAACTGAAAGCAATGTTTCACCCAGTGTTTGAATTGAGGAGGCGCTGGGGTGGCCCCGGACCCCCAATAAACACAAACATATAAATTAGGGGGTCCCATGGTTTTTATTAAAATGAAAATACTACATGAATTTAAAATGTTTGTGCTGCGTTGCCACAAAGCGACACGACACTGTCCATTATTTGTCGCAATTTCGCAATAATCTAATCCAAAAGATTTCTGTCTGAAATAAATGTAACTCTCAAGTGCACCTCATGCTATTTTCTGAAGAGGGGCTTAGCTAGGGGACCCCTATTATCTTTGACATAATTTGAACGCTGGTTTCACCTACAGTTAAGATATTTTTTAATTTTTTTTATTAGGCTAGTCACTAAATTCGTAAAAATTTATGTTTAGGTATATCAGCATTTATCAAATTAAAAGTTATCAGTCAAGCCGCATTCAGACAGCCAGTGTGTCGCCCGTCTCTTTCAATGAGGCATTTCTAAATCTGCTTGTCATAAACAAATCCACATCAGTAACTGATGAGAGAATGATGACGTGAACTCCACTGCTTCGTTCTCATTGATAGTCGCTATTCTGCCTTTACTAGTGTGAGTGAACTAGCTTTACAGATAGCTAACAGTCTCCAATAAAGAACCAGGAAGCATCTTGCTCGTTTAGTGTGTTTTACTGGTAGGACTGTAAAACTGTAACATACAGAAATAAAGAGAATGCATATTACAATCTCAATAGGGAGAATAGATTATTCAAAAATAAAACAAGTAGCTTATAATTAACTAAAACCCTCAAAATCTCATTAGCACAATGCTAACATACATGGAAAATGCAATAGGGAAGCTAACAGTATTAGCGGCATATATTTTCTTACAAATTACAAATAGAAAACATGCTAAATTACTAAATTTGACATCTAATGTAAGCAAAGATCACTATCAAACAAATACTTACAGACAAATATTTTTAGGGACCAAAATAGTAATTTACAGATTTTAACACTCTGGAGCATGACTTGCTGTAGGAAGGTTAGGAGAACAACTGAACTACGGTAGCTCTGCGTGGACAAAACACAAGGAACTCAAAACACAAATAACTCTTCCCACAAGAGGGCAGTACACTCCCCGCCTGGTATACTGCTATAACACTATTAACCCTTAACTAACAACACAATTTCTGAAATAGGTCTTGTGTACACCTTAGGAGTACCTTCTTTTATTATGCGCACATCTACTTTACGTACTCTTTTATCTTGACCAGGATACGTTTTCACAATAAGTCCAGTAGGCCATACGTTTCTTTTGACCTGATTGTCCTTCAGGAGAACAACGTCACCAATGGCTAAGTTTGGTTGATCCGCTTGCCATTTTCTTCTTGGTTGAAGGGTAGCAAGATACTCTTCTCGCCATCTTTTCCAGAATGAGTTGGCAAGACTTTGCACCTGTTTCCATTGCTTACGGTACAAGTCCTTTGGATCAAAGTCTCCAGGAGGAATAGAGACGGGACAGATTTTCTGAGTGAGAAGAGCGCTTGGAGTCAACAAATCAGGTTGCTGAGGATCGGATGACACGGGTACTAATGGACGGCCATTCATTATGGCTGTTACCTCTGCCATGAGCGTCACAAGTACTTCGTGAGTCAGATTTGGAGAGTGAACTTTCAGCAGCATACCGTCCAAAATACGTCGGGCCACTCCGATCATTCTTTCCCACACCCCTCCCATGTGAGAGGAGTGAGGTGGGTTAAACTTCCAAGTGCATGTCTCATTTTTGAGGTAGGATTGAAGCTCTGGATCTTCTGAACTTATTTGAAGCTCTTTGCACGCTCCAACAAAATTCGTTCCACAATCTGATCGAAAGAGCTTGGTGGGGCCTCTTATGGCCAGGAACCTTCTGAGAGCATTTATGAAACTTGAAGTAGAGAGGGACTCAACTACCTCAATGTGAACAGCTTGTGTGACTAAACAGGTAAACATTACTGCCCAGCGTTTGTTTTCTAACACTCCACCTCTTGTCCGGCGGATGCTGATGTTCCATGGACCAAATATGTCCACTCCGACATGTGTGAAAGGAGGAGTTTGGATGAGACGATCAGCTGGAATGTCTGCCATCTTTTGTTGTTGTACATTTCCTCTTAACCTGCGGCAGGTCGTACATTTGTTGAGAAGATTTGTCACAAACCTTTTTTCTCCAAGGATCCACAGTCCAGCAGACCTGATGGCTCCTTCTGTGATGTGTCTACCTTGGTGTACAACCTGTTCATGATAGAACTGAACCAGTAAAGCGGCAATGTGATGCTTTTTTGGAATAACGATGGGCTGGCTTTGTTCTTGAGTTATTTCAGCAGAAGTCACACGTCCTCCTACTCGCACCAGTCCTTCTTTGTCCAAAAACACATTGAGATTCTTCAGTGGACTGTGTTTCAGTATGTCCTCTCTTCTGTTCAACGTTTTTATTTCCTTTTCAAATGTCTCACCTTGAACAGTTCGTACAATAACTAACTTTGCTTGAGTTAGAGCGTCCATCTCAGGTTCATTTGAATCAGAAGCTTTTGAGACAGATCTGACCTTTTCAATGAGTTTGGCGATAGCTTGTGTAAGACGTTTCCAACTGGAAAACCGCTCAAATCTGTGTGAGCCGAGCGAATTTGTCACAGTTGTAGTTGCAAATGTTGAGACTTGTGGGCGGACTTCAATGTCTGTGGCAGGTTCAACAAGTTGAAAGCTGTTTGGTTGCACAGGACACTCTCCATCACTTTTCCTCAAGAAGTCAGGACCAGTAAACCAATTGGTAGAACTCAGTAGTGAAGCCGGCACATGTCGTGTTCCATGATCGGCAGGATTGTTTTCTGTGCTCACAAAGTGCCACTGCCTGGGTTCAGATGACTTTCTAATCCGAGCAACACGGTTGGCGACGTACACATAGAACCTACGGCTGGTATTGTTGATGTAGCCTAAGACTACTCGGCTATCAGTGTAGTATTTTACTTTGTGTATTTCAATGTCAAGTTCATACAGAAGCATGTCTGCTAGCTCCACCGCCAGAACTGAAGCACATAGCTCCAAGCGAGGTACAGTGTGGACTTGTCTAGGAGCTAATTTGGACTTGCCCATGCAGAAGCCTACGTGGATGTGACCTTCAGTGTCTATGGCTTGAAGGTACGCAACTGCTGATATGGCTGATGTAGAAGCATCTGCAAAGATACACAGCTCTCTTTGACAGTTCGATTGCAGTGACGTGTTCACATACTGTCTAGGAATTTGTAGTTTTTCCAAGGTCTACAAGCGAGTTTTTCCAAGATTTCCATTGTGCCTCTTTTTCTGCTGGCAGTGGAGTATCCCATTCACAGTTTTCTGAGCACAATTCTCTGATGAGAGCCTTGCCTTGCATGATAATGGGGGCTGCAAACCCAAGGGGATCATAGAAGCTGTTAACAGCAGAAAGAATGCCCCTTCTTGTGAATGGCTTGTCTTCTCCTGACACGAGGAAGGTGAAACAATCATTTTGCAAATTCCAGTTAAGCCCTAAACTTCTCTGTAAGGGCAGGGGCTCTGCACCAAGGTCAAGGTTTTTCAGTTCCTTTGCACGTTCTTCAGATGGAAACGCTTCCATTACATCTGGGCTGTTGGAGGCTATTTTGTGCAAGCGAATGTTAGAGTCTGCAAGCATTTCCCTGGTGCTTTTCAGAGTTTGGATGGCACTGGCATCTGAAGGAAAGGAAGCCAGTCCGTCGTCAACGTAAAAGTTTTTAAGAACAAACTGTTTGGCCTCGTCACTGTACTCATCTTGTGTAGCCAGAGCCGCCCTCCGGAGGCCATATATTGCTATGGCGGGAGACGGGCTATTTCCAAACACGTGTACAGTCATCCTGTACTCTCTGATGCCCTTTGTGGGATCGTTATCTTCGTACCACAGGAAACGCACAAAGTCGCGGTGGTCCTTACGAATAACAAAACAATAGAACATTTGCTCTATGTCCGCAGTAATTGCCACAGGTTCTTTGCGGAAACGTAAGAGGACCCCAATAAGTGTGTTGTTCATGTCTGGGCCGCTCAACAAAACATCGTTCAGAGACGTGTCTTTATGAGTGGCACTAGAGTCAAACACTACACGTATCTGGTTAGGTTTGCGAGGATGGTAGACACCAAAAAACGGTAGGTACCAACACTCTTGGTCTTTGTCGGGTGGCAGGACGGGTTCTGCATGTCCTGACTCAAACATTTTCTGCATAAAGTTCAAGAAATGTTCTTTCATGTGGGGCTTTTTGTCAAGCATGCGATGCAGTGAATTGAGACGTTTCACTGCTTGGTCTCGGTTGTTGGGTAGTCTGTGCCTGTTTGTTTTGAAGGGTAGTGGTGCCACCCAGCTGTTGGACTCGTCCATAAACATTTGCTCATCCATGATCTCCAGGAAGAGTTCATCATCCACTGACATGGCTGGTTTGTCATCATGTTGGGTTCTCATGAACAATTTATTAGTGAGACAGTCGTTTTCATCTATATCAGTCAAGCTGATCAAGCTCAAAGAGTTAAATGGGGAGACTGCACTCAGGACCTTTTCTTTGACATGGAATGAGTTGGGGCAAGAGTCCAAAAGAGATGTGCGTCCGTTGCTCAACACTGTAGTGCGGTAAACACTGACTTTGCTTGGCACGTGAGCACCCCCAAGGCAGACCTCTCCTATTATGACCCAGCCAAGGTCGAGGCGCTGGGCGTACGGAGCATTCTGGGGCCCGTTGTAGTGTTCTCTGACCTTGTGCACTTGTGATATATCTCGTCCGAGGAGGACCAGTATTGAAGCATTAGGGTCCAAATCTGGAATTTTGTCTGCCAGATGCTTGAGGTGAGTGTGGTGTCTTGCGACCTCTGGTGTCGGGATCTCAGACCGATCATCTGGGAGCATGTTGCACTCAATTAATGTGGGAAGCCAGACGCTAGTGATACCATCGAGAGACTCAACCATGAAACCGTCAGCTTCGCGTGCCCTCGTCTCACTTATACCTGAGCATGTTTTCAATGTGTAAACTTTGGTGCCTGTGTTTATTTTAAAGATCTCAAAGAATTCTGTCTTTGCTAAAGACCTATTGCTTTGCTCGTCTAAAACAGCATAGGCTTTCACTGCTTTTTCTTTGTGTCCAGCAGGATAAATATTTACTAGACAGATTTTGGAGCATGAGCGTGAGCTATTACCTTTTCCACAAACCTCTGTACATTTGGACACAATGGCTTGGATAGGACTTTCTGCTTGCTCCCCGCCATGCCCGTCTGGGGCTGCAGAGCCTTGAGCTTCCATTTTCCAGGGTGCTGGTCCAGGGTGCAGTGCGGTGGTATGATGATCGCTTTTACACTCATTGCAATGTACACTCATGTTGCAGTCTTTTGCCATGTGGTTGACGGAGGAACAGCACTTATAACAAATGTTCCTTTCTTTCAGAATGGCCTTCCTCTCGTCCAAGGTCTTTGCTCTGAAACTGCGACACTTGCGGAGGGAGTGGGGTTTGTTGTGGAGTGGGCACAGTTTATCTGGTTCAACCATTTTCTTTTCAGAGAGGTCACCATAGCCCTTTGGAGCAGTTATTTCAGTTTTTCGGGCCTATAAACACTTGGGCAACCAGTAGAGAGCAAGGGGGCAAAGCTTGGGTCATTGAGAGTTCTAGCTTTGTCGCACACAAACTTCACGAAAACAGGGAATGGCGGGTACGAAGCATGGTGTTGCTCTTTGTAGTAGGATGCTGAAGTAATCCATTTCTCTTGGAGGTGGAATGGGAGTTTTTGAACAATTGGAGTGATGCCCCGGGATGTATCTAGGTAACTCAGGCCAGGTAGGAGACCGTCTACACGGGCAGCATCAAGCTCAGAGATGAGATCACCTAGCTCCCTCACCTGTGATTTTCTCTGTTTGCGATTTTGGGAAAATCTTCCAACTTTTTCAGGAGAGCATTCTCTATTGCTTCAGGGGACCCATAGCTGTCCTCCAGTCTTTGCCACACCATTTTGACACCAGCTGTGGCATCATAGGTGTGTACAGCTCTTAATCTTTTTGCTTGCTCTGATGATTTGGGGCCTAACCACTTGCATAGGAGATCCAACTCCTCTCTTGGGGATAAATAGAGTCCTTCTATGGCGTTCAAAAAAGATGCCTTCCAAGCCCAGTAATTTTCAGGCTTATCATCAAACGTCAGAAGCCCTGAGCTAACCAACTCTCTACGAACCAAATATTTGGCTAAGTCTGATGTAACTGGGGAATTGGACTCGTCTGCAACAGGGAGTGGAGAAGATAGCTTGGGCTGGAAAGGGGCAGACTGATTAATAGAGTGTGGGTGGAAACTGCGGTCAGTAGTAACTGGGGTTGGATGCCGTGAGTGAGATGCGAAAATTGCATTTTTGGATGAGCTTTTGGCATAAGAACAATCTGCTCCACTGGTGATGCCATACTGTGAGGAATGCGTCACTGGTAACTCTTGAAACCCATATTCACTAATCTCACTGTTTTGTATGCTGTGCTCTTTGACTTTATTTTGCACAAAATCATCATTGTACTTTACTTGCTGAGCTGCTGGAAGCACCAATGTGATAGCTTGTGTGGAGTCAAAGCGAGTATTAGCCGGCGGAGGCGGAACTGGTATGGGCTGAATGATGCTGTCGCTGGTTTTTGGAAACCAGGTATCTCCACCTTCTTCCTCGGCTGCTGCCTCCAGTACCTCTGCTTCAGCGTTGGCAGCTGCAGCTGCACTCTGTAGACGCAGTTTGAGGAGGTCAGCTCTGAGCTCTGCTTTCTTTTTTGTAGCTTCAGCTTCAATGTGGGCCTGTTCCTTTATCACCTCCGCTTCTCTTTCAGCGTATGATGCCTGTGCTTGTGCAGCAGCTGCTTTAGCACGTGCTTTTGCCGCCAAAACACTTGCATTGGACCATTGACTGGCACGTGACCGTTGACTGGCATGTGACCACTGACTGGCATGTGATCGCTGACTGGCACGTGAGCTGTTGGAACAGTTTGATCTTGTTTCCCACTGGTCACCAACGTTGCTGACTGTACTTTGGTGGTCAGGGACAGCAGTGTTGTCTTCTGTATTAACTTTTGGCTGACCTTCCATTTGTCTTTTTACTATTCTGCCTTTACTAGTGTGAGTGAACTAGCTTTACAGATAGCTAACAGTCTCCAATAAAGAACCAGGAAGCATCTTGCTCGTTTAGTGTGTTTTACTGGTAGGACTGTAAAACTGTAACATACAGAAATAAAGAGAATGCATATTACAATCTTAATAGGGAGAATAGATTATTCAAAAATAAAACAAGTAGCTTATAATTAACTAAAACCCTCAAAATCTCATTAGCACAATGCTAACATACATGGAAAATGCAATAGGGAAGCTAACAGTATTAGCGGCATATATTTTCTTACAAATTACAAATAGAAAACATGCTAAATTACTAAATTTGACATCTAATGTAAGCAAAGATCACTATCAAACAAATACTTACAGACAGATATTTTTAGGGACCAAAATAGTAATTTACAGATTTTAACACTCTGGAGCATGACTTGCTGTAGGAAGGTTAGGAGAACAACTGAACTACGGTAGCTCTGCGTGGACAAAACACAAGGAACTCAAAACACAAATAACTCTTCCCACAAGGGGGCAGTACAGTCGCTCTCGAAATTCCCTCGACATTTGCATAAAAAGTTAAACTTTTCTTAACTTTCTCGCATCGCTGGACATGCCCATATGGTCGCCAACGGTCACTTTCACTCGTGCCGCCAGAAGTCGCCCGTTTTCCATTGAAATAAATGAGATTGTGTCGCTATGCAACTGCTGGCTGTCTGAATGGGGCGTCAAGCCTAAAAAAAATTGTAACTGACCCAGAGCTTGCTATTGCATAATGTGCACTACAGTTAATGTCATCCAAATAAAATGTTTATATGCAGAATCATGAATCAGGTGGTTTTATACTGTAGGTGGTCTGTGGGTGTGTCGACTGTGATTGAGCTGATGGTGATTTTGGGCACCATAAACTAACCTGATAACAGTGGAGGCCAGTGACTACTTTTTCGAGGGCGCTTGCTGCGACGTTCGTCACAACATGTATGTAGCCCGTCATGTGTGTGGTTCCTTTTTTCAAAATATGTGTTCTGCGCGTCGAGTGATCCATGTGCATCACGTGTCTTGTCAAAATAAGTGCCTGCTGCAGACGCGTCTAAAGGGTTTATGATAAAAGAGACGCTCGCGTTTACCAGATACTCGTATAATCTCATGCATAATCAAAGTTTACTGTTAAAGTAGTGTCTTGTGTGTATTTTGTGAACATGAACGTCTCTTTCATCATAAACGGTTTTGACGCGTGTGCAGCAGGCACTTATTTTGGCAAAACCACAATGCACATGGTTCACATGACGCAACAACACATATTTTGAAAACACAAGGAACACACATGACACTCCGAACACTTATTTTGAATTTGCGCCCCTCGAATGAGCAGTCGCGAGCCGCCACTGCCTGATAATGTTAACCTTGTAACGTTGTGTTGCTGCCTGGATGTACGAATTTCACGTCAGAGACTCACTACTCACAATATAAAAAATTAAAAACAATAAAATATATTTAGCCCTGCATTAATAATTGAATGCAGATTTATGTGTTTCTAGCACTGCACGGATACAAGCAATCACAATGCACAGATTTCTTTGTTTGGCTAAAAGATTATGAAGTATTTGGCATGCAGTGTGGGTTATTTGGGGAGGGGTGTGTGTTTGTTGACAGAGCATCAATCATTGTGACCATGAGATAAGCTCTGTCTTTCTCTGCTGTAGTATTAAGGATTATAGATTATGCTGGAAGTGGCACAATATTATTTTACATATTGTGTAGTGCACTGAAATATATGACAGCACAAATGAGATTTACAGTGCGTTTTTAAAGTAGATGATAGGCCAACATGTTACTCTGAAAAGAAAACTCATAACAGAAAAATACATATTTGTATGCTTTTTAACATGGAGACTTTGAGACACAGACAGTTAATTCGACTGATATTTTTGTCTTATATACAACAGTAAAAATGCTATAAAATGCAGATAGCCTTCATCGAAACCTAACATAAAATTGTTTTTAATTTTTTTCTTGTTCCCAGATCTTTTTGTCATTAGTCACGCGACACTGGTTTGCTGCTTAAATACGTTCCTTTTGGGACTGCACATGAATATAAATCAAGCTGATTAGATCTGTCAGGACAGCTCAGTGCTCTCGAGAAAGGCCCTACCCATTTTGTGCGTCCCCTACACCTGTGGGGCCCTTACAATTCGGGGCGGCCCTGACAGAAAGAATTCTTGTAAAGTGATCAATCACAGTTTATTTGTTGTTTACGCACCGTTTGTGGCGTTTTGAGCAGAGTGAAGTAAAAAGAGTCATTTCTTTAAAATTAGAAATTAGGATTTTATTTCATTTAGGTTTAATAGATCCTGCAGTTTCCAGCTATTGCTCAAGTGGAAGGGGAGTTTACCTTAAAAACTTGACACATCAGTTTACATTTTTATACAGTTTTTAATACTACATACAGATTTCATGTATGTTCTGAATGTATTCTATTAAAGAAACTGAGAAATAATTATATATGATCACTATAACATTGCAAAAACAACAAATCTAATTCTGGCATGGTGGCCTAAGACTTTTGCACAATACTGTATTTCTAATATGTATATGGCTCCCTCATCTGGCCATATTGAAAATCACTCATGTCATTCACTCATTTGATGTTTCACATGCTTAACCAAGCAAACAGTGTATTGCTACAGTATAACAAAACATCCATCGCCTTCGAGATTTAAAACTCAATAAAACTTTACCTTTCAATAAACTGTAACTGAACTAATTTCATTTTAAAGGGGCCATGGCATGAAAATCTGACTTTTTCCATGTTTAAGTGATTGGGTCGCCAGTGCTTCTATCAATCTAGAAAATGTGAAAAAGATCAACCCAGTAACTTAGTTTTGGCAAGCCATTCTATACAAGCACATGAAAAAATAGGTTGTTGAAATTTGGCTCTCCTTATGATGTCATAAGGAGCCCTTATTATAAAATACAGCCCCTTAATCTGCACTATCCAACCACAGCACTGCCATTTAGTGCAGAGAAAAGCACAATTGAGTTTTAATTGCAACAAACCACCATCATTCTGATCAGTGTTTAAATTTCAGCTCATTTGCATTTTAAATGACACACCCAAAACTTCACATTTTTGCACACACCTACAAAGTGGCAATTTTAACATGCTATAATAAATTATTTATATGATATTTTGAACTAAAACTTCACATATGTGCTCAGGGGACACCAAAGATTTATTTGACATCTTAAAAAAGTCTTGTCCCATGGCCCCTTTAATGTGATATATCCCTTTAATAAGATATTGCCTCTATGGTTTGTAATGCAGTGGCAGGCAATAATAAGAATTGAGTTAAAGGTCATTATCTAGACATTCAGGAGTCAGTGGGGTCCTTAAAAATATTTCAGAACAAAAATCTCAAAATTACTTTTTTTTGGTGGCCCAGCATTTTATTTTATAAATAACCATCATTAGTTATGCATCAAATAATTCAGAAATATCAGTGCAACGTTTACAGCTTTTCAACATAATATTATTATATTTCAATAATTAAGTGATCTTATAAATGAAAGTAATGGCTAGACCATATCACCACATAAACCTACAGAGCATGAAATCTATAAGTAGATATGCATTCATCAGTCTTAGACACCGGTCAGGTGATACTACAGTACATTTAGGAGTGGTTTCCCAGACACGGCTCAAGTCTAGATGCATGTTTCAGCTCCTCATATTTGACCTAAAATATATGTAACTATTCAAAAACATAACAACATAATGCAGGGGTGTCAAGTGTATGATCAGAGGATGCAGCAATCGTCACTACTACTTGAATGGCGTACATTCATTCTATTGATCATCATCTGCAGCTCTGCAGCCTGCTGTTGATGCCTTTCCTGAAGCAAACGCTCCTGTTCCTGTAATATAATATACAAAACATAATGAAACAAAATAGCTGACAAAGACCCTTAACTGCTACAAAGAATATCTGACATCCTAAAACCACAAATGTAATACCCAGCAAGCAATTTGGTGTTTAAAACACATCTAATAGCAGTCCAAACACCCAGATGTGTAGACTAATACAGGGGTTTTCAAAATGGGGTCCTGGGAGCCCCAGGGGGCCTCCAGGAATTTCTAGGGGTTCCCCAAAAATTTCACAGAAAAATAAATTCTACATATACATTCCAGAAATATTTATGCTTGTGTGTTTTCTTTATCAGTGCCCGTTATCTCACTCGCTGGGGTTTGTAAGGCAGTATTTCTTGTAAAGCTGCTATGAAACAAGATTTAAAGGGCCCCTAACCTAGGTATTTTCAGCAATATAAAAATAGTCTCTGATATCCCCAGAATGTGTCTGTTAAGTTTCAGCTCAAAATACACCACAAATCTTTCTTTATACGATGTTAAACATGGCCATTTGTGGCTGCAATGAAAAACGTGCTGTTTTTGTGTGTGTCTCTTTAAATGCAAAGAAAGCTTCTGTTCCCCTCCCCGTATGTAAAGTAGTGGGTAGAGGGCTTACACATGTGCTTTGGACTACATTAAAGCATGTGTGTCTGACAGAAGATTGAACTACGCGCTCATAAGGCGGAGTCTGTGAGTGGTGATGGGTGGGGCGTAATCAATATGACATCACATTGATAGGGGATCCTCAACAGCTTGTTTTGTGTGACTGTTGCAGTTTACACAAAGAAGAATAGATGGATTTACATAATAACATGATGTTTCTGCACACACACTGGCGACTCATTTTCTGAGAGAATCACATTTAAAAGTGCATTTACTAGGCTTTAAGACTTCAAAGTTTATATATTCAACATTACTCATTAGGGGTGCAACGGATCACAAAACTCACGGTTCGGATCACATTGCGGTTTTTAAGGCACGGATCGGATCGTTTTTTAGATCAGCAAAAAAAAGTATGTGAAAATTCTATTAACAAATCAAGAAATTACAAACATTTATAAAAAAGAACAAAGTTGCACATTAAGTAAGGTCTAAAATCATTACAGAAATCAAATGAATAAAAACACTGCATTTATTGTATTAATTAAATGTAATTATTATTTTTTAAAGCTTCAGAAGTGATTTTCTCTTCATCTTAGGTTGTTTGATTAACATTAATGACACAGACTTAAGTAGGTCAATTGAGCTTACTGTCTCTTTAAGACCAAGTATGCACAGACTGCATATCTCTCCATGTGTGCACTACTGAGTCCCCTTAAACGAGCTCTCACACACAGACAGAGGGCGAATTACAAACGGGGCAGCATAACATATATATGGAGCCCTGAGGCGGAGCTGCAGTAACAAACTTTCGCCCAAACGCCCTTGTGGATTTTGACGGCAAATAAATTACCACACAACCTTGGTGTTTATCAAAAAAACTAGGTAAGTCGGGCAGGAATTTTTATCTGGGTGGTCGGAGAAAAACAGCGACATTCTGGATTCGGACAGCAATAAAATCACTGACTACCCCCTGTAAATTATGAAAATACCTTACATCCCCACGAGAAACAATTACCATCCGAATAGGGCTTTAGACATATGGCAAATTTTTTTGACAGGATTACAAATTGGCACAATAAAACAGTTCATACAATGTGACCTCTTGAGGTTGGCGATCATTTATATACAGTGAGAAAAAATAAGTATTTGAACACCCTGCTATTTTGCAAGTTCTCCCACTTAGAAATCATGGAGGGGTCTGAAATTGTCATTGTAGGTGCATTTCCACTGTGAGAGACATGATGTAAAAAAAATCCAGAAATCACAATATATGATTATTTAAAACTATTTATTTGTATGATACAGCTGCAAATAAGTATTTGAACACCTCTCTATCAGCTAGAATTCTGACCCTCAAAGACCTGTTAGCCTGCCTTTAAAATGTCCACCTCCACTCCATTTATTATCCTAAATTATAAGCACCTGTTTGGGGTCGTTAGCTGCATAAAGACACCTGTCCATCCCATACAATCAGTAAGAATCCAACTACTAACATGGCCAAGACCAAAGAGCTGTCCAAAGACACTAGAGACAAAATTGTACACCTCCACAAGGCTGAAAAGGGCTACGGGGAAATTGCCAAGCAGCTTGGTGAAAAAAGGTCCACTGTTGAAGCAATCATTAGAAAATGGAAGAAGCTAAACATGACTGTCAATCTCCCTCGGACTGGGGCTCCATGCAAGATCTCACCTCGTGGGGTCTCAATGATCCTAAGAAAGGTGAGAAATCAGCCCAGAACTACACGGGAGGAGCTGGTCAATAACCTGAAAAGAGCTGGGACCACCATTTCCAAGGCTACTGTTGGTAATACACTAAGACGTCATGGTTTGAAATCATGCATGGCACGGAAGGTTCCCCTGCTTAAACCAGCACATGTTCAGGCCCGTCTTAAGTTTGCCATTGACCATTTGGATGATCCAGAGGAGTCATGGGAGAAAGTCTTGTGGTCAGATGAGACCAAAATATAACTTTTTGGTCATAATTCCACTAAACGTGTTTGGAGGAAGAAGAATGATGATGAGTACCGTCCCAAGAACACCATCTCTACTGTGAAGCATGGGGGTCGTAGCATCATGCTTTGGGGGTGTTTTTCTGCAAATGGGACAGTGCGACTGCACTGTATTAAGGAGATGATGACCGGGGCCATGTATTGCAAGATTTTGGGGAACAACCTCCTTCCCTCAGTTACAGCAAAGATGGATCGAGGCTGGGTCTTCCAACATGACAATGACCCGAAGCACACAGCCAGGATAACCAAAAATGGCTCTGTAAGAAGCATAGCAAGGTTCTGGCGTGGCCAGTCTCCAGACCTAAACCCAATAGAGAATCTTTGGATGGAGCCCAAACTCTGTGTTTCTCAGCGACAGGCCAGAAACCTGACTGATCTACAGAAGGAGTGGGTCAAATTATGTCTCTCACAGTGGACATGCACCTACGATGACAATTTCAGACCCCTCCATGATTTCTAAGTGGCAAAATAGCAGGGTGTTCAAATACTTATTTTCCTCACTGTATATATTTATTGTGATATTGGGTAAAACTAATGTGTGTTTATGCTTTCCTGGTAAACTCTGTGTAAAATATCTACTTTCAGAAATCTTGTTCTGAAGGTCTTTTATCCTCCTCTACAGTTTCACAATACTTCTCTCCAGGTGCATCCCTCCCTTCTGTCTCTCAGCTCATGTCTTATGGCCTTGACCCATCTTATCTCTAGTTTCTGCCTTCTCCTCCTTAACTTCTTTCTCATTTTGTATTTCGCTTTACTTTTAGGCATGTTTTTACACATACAGTATGGATTAAGTGTTTAAATGTATATATTCTTAACTAGATGTCAAAACAAAAACTACAGTGGTGTGAAAAAGTGTTGGTCCCTCTCCAGATGTCTTATGTTTTTGCACATTTGTTACACTTTAATGTTTCAGATCATCAAACAAATTTCAATATTAGTCAAAGATAACACAAGTGAACACAACATGCACTTTTTAAATGAAGGTTTTTATTATTAAGGGTTATTAAACTTGAGGGGGGCAAACACTTTTTCACACCCACTGTATTTTGTATCATTCTTTAAAATAAATAGTGAAGCTACAGTAGCCGCCACAGTACAGACACGTCATCGTCTGAGACAACGTTGTGACCAAACACGCTCTGTTGAGCAGTTTGTCTGTTTAGGGCTACTGTACAGTAAAAACATGGCGGCACAGTGAATGTATTAGTCGTCTTACCCTTAGTCTGGCCTCCTGCAAGCGTTCATTTTCTTGTCTCATTCTCTCTTCTTCAAGTCTTTGCTTCTCCATGAGTTGTCTCATATGCTCCTCATGGGCTCGTTGTTGTTCTTCTAGTATCTGTTTCTGTCGCCGGTTCTCTGCCTCTCGTTCTCTTTGCTCACGTTCTAAAATAAGTCGCCTTTGTCTTTCCACTGTCAAGACAGAGAGACGGTTTAGTGCGTATACAGACATAAACTCTACTTAAAATACATCTGATATCATTTAGGTGTCCAAACACAGGAGAAGAGGATGACGAATAAGATGTTGCATAGACATTGACTAGAATCAACAAAAGACAAAGTTTAGATAATAGTAAACAGGTGATGGCAATGATACCAGGATGGTGAATGACGGGGTGAAAAGGATTATGGAAACTGGAGTCCAGAAAGTAAGGGTAAATGACAGTGGAATCATGATGCTAGGAAGGTGTTAAAAAGATTTAGGGTCAGATTTACTAACATCTTGCGCCAGCACAAACCATCATTTTTGCATTAAATAACAGCTGTCAAGATTTACTGAAGACGCACATTGGATAATTCATGCAGAAGAGGTGTGGTCTAGTTTTTTTTGTGACTGACCTTATTGCATATGCATTTAACCATTTATGGGAGAAAATTGTTTAAATGATTCACCCAAGACGATTTACTACACAATGTTTGTGCGTGAGATATTACTGGTATTTGCGCCATTTTTTAACGCCAAAAAGCATCTCTTAAACCATTTTGCACTAGAAATGGCTGCAATTGTTGCTTATATGAGGCATTATGGCTTTAACAGCTTTCCAGACCTACACGTGCAAAACGGTGACGAAATAAGGCAATATTTGTCAGCTCTGTCAAGTGTTGCGTGCTATAGATGCTGTTTATAGTTGTGCTATGTGCACATGGACACCTTTGTTTTGGAAAAAGAAAAGGCATTAGCCAAACAAAATGTGACTATGGTGTAGCATTCAAAATGCGATCTTTTATTACGTATTTTATTTTTACATTGTAATTACTGGAACAGATATATAGTGTACGAAAATCAGCTATATGAATGTGGTGTGAACAATTTACATGAATGATCAATCTGTGACCCTGGACCACAAAACCAGTCTCATGCCGTATGGGTATATTTGTAGCAATAGCCAACAATACATTGTATGGTTCAAAATTATACATTTCTGTTTTATGCCTAAAAACATTACAATATTATTTACATTTACCTTTAAATAATGTCTCTAAAATTATTTCAGTGATAGAACAACATTTAACTGGACAAATTGTGTTGCTGCAACCTGAGCAGCCTCCTAGCTGCTACAAGCACACTCTGAAAGTGGCGGTGGAGGGTAGAGCACACAGCCCCGCCCCTCCCCCTGCCTGCAGAAGAGTGTCTGATACCAGGCACTGTTGCGCTTTTCAACCACATGGGGGAGCTGTAAATCATTTTTACATGGAAACTACATAGTGTTGCTTTAAGTAAAGATTGTATTTTGTGAAGATATTTAGTAAATGTTCTACCGTAAATAAATCAAAAATGTATTTATCATTAGTAATATGTGTTGCTAAGGGTTTGGACAACAACTTTAAAATGCAATTTGGTTACACTTTACTTGAAGGGGTGTTCATAAGACTAAAATGACACCTTCATAATCATGACATAACATTTGTTATAAACATGAAGGAGATTTTATTCACATTTAGTTATTAAGTGTCATTAGTTTAGTTGTGACATTTTTAATGCAAAGATGACATAGTTTGGGATGTCTTTGTTATGACAACTTAACATACACAAATACATCATAACTGGTCATGACAATTTGACATTACTAAGACAACATAACTGACCAATTTTTACAACTGAGACAAATATAATGTGTCATTAAAATATCACTAAGTGTTAATACTCTGTCATATAGTTTTATAACAGCATCATAAATAATATGCAGTTCATAAAGTGTCCTCCTTGTGTTTAAGAAATAAAATCAATCATCCAATAATAATAATAATAATAATAATAATAAGAAGAAGAAGAAGAAGAAGAAGAAGAAGAATTGATAAAATTGTATTTTAATTGCATTTGGAGACTGATTCAACTAAACTTAAATGAAAACAGCACAATATTGGGTTTAGCCATGCAGCGTTGGGTCCATATTGCTGGAAAAACAGTTAATTACATTAAATTAATTAAATGTTTTGTTAATTTTTTTCTTTTTTGTCAGAAAATTTCAGAACCCTCTGTGTGTATTTTGCACATACATAAAGTTAAGTATAATCTTTTGACATGTCTGTTACATTTTGTTAAGGTATTTACAATTATTTGTATTAACACTTATTGACATTTTAATGAGAAGTTCACTTTGTACCACTGTAGTTGAGGTCAAGAAAAATATTTATGATGCTGTTATAAAAATATTTGACATTGTATTAACACTTAATAACATTTTAATGAAAGTTTAATGTCATGTTAACCCATAAAGCTGGGTTGTTTCTTAAGTTTGATAATTATTCTGCTGTGTCATGTTTATTACAGAAGTTATGATGTATTGGTTTATGTCAAGTTGTCATAACAAAGACATCTCCAACAATATCATCTTTGCATTAAAAATGACATAACTGAACGAATGACACTTAGGGGCTGTCCACACGGAGACGCATATCACTGTATACGTATAAATTTGTTATCGTATTGCCGTTTCGTCCACACGGATCCGGCGTTTTGAGAGAGTGAAACCGCTATTTTTTGAAACCGGGTCCTAAAGTGGATAAATCTGAAATCGACACCCTTGCGGTTTCGTGTGTACAGCCAATCCGTATATTTTGTGAAGCGAAAACGTCATCACATCACGTGTCGGAAGCGTCACACGTAACAGCAACAACAATAAAGGCGGACTATGTGATTGTGTTCGTGCTACAGAAGCAGGCCCGGAGTGGGTAATCGGGAGAACCGGGAGAATTCCCGGTGGGCCGCTTCACTTTTGGGCCGGTCGAGTTTTTTTTTTTTTCATTTGTCACGTTAGTGAGTCTGTCTTCTCTTAAATGACACTTCACACGTTTCCCATTGACACTGCAGCGCGCAGCCTCTGCATGGGTTGTACCATGTGAAGGAATTTTCCCCTCCCCTCCCATAGAGTTGGTTCGGTCCATAGCGCGTCCAAGAAATCTTTTCTCCGGTAGGCTGGGCCGGCCCTACCGTAACAATACGCGTCTGAGAGGAGGAGGGCGAAAAAAAACAGGTTGAAGAAAAAATCCATTAGGATGATGCTGCCAAATGTGACAAACTTACAGATTTATTTTCAAGAGGACAAACAAAAGTGACAACAGGTAACTTAAAGAGAAATACGCCTAGTAATGGTTAGCATTAGCAACGTAATTATTCGGCTAATACCGTTTTCAAACTATTTACAAGCCAACATTTTTTTTGTTAAAATATTAGCCTTTTGTGTATACATGCGATTCATAGACTTTGCAAATATTATGCAAGCAGGTTCTGAGCAGCAGATAAGCTGAAAACGAGGAGGCAATGAGTAAACAATATGAATTAAAGTTATTTAACCCTCAGGTTGTGTTCAGAACCATATAACACCTTTTGTGTTCCCAGTCAAAAATGAGCAGCCCAAAAAAAGCTTATAAATCACTTTTTATGCTATATATTTACCCAATATTGGATTTAATATTTTTTGTCAAACTGTTTTCTTTTTTAATTAGGACTGGGTTTTATATTTCTATTTGCACCTGATTAATCATAGCCCTCATCGCATTAGCAATGCTAATAATTTATCAACCTTTCCTTGTGGAATAGACTCTAAACAGGGCTGGGTTATTTTTGACCCATAATGGGTAAATATTGGACAGAACACGCTGCTGGGTTAAAATTGACCCAATGCTGGGTTGTTTTAACCCAACTGTTGGGTTACTATAATCCATGGTTGCATAACAACAACCCAACATTGGGTTATTTTAACCCAGCATTTGTTCTGTCCAATATTTACCCATTATGGGTAAAAAAATAACCCAGCCTTTTTTAGAGTGTAGAGGAATATTTTGTTAACTTCTCATCTTAAGTGAAATATTATTTACCTTTTACCTTATTTGTTGAACCATGATATTAATAAAAAACTATAGTAAGAGCTGAACTGTTGCTTTATTTATCCAATTTGAAAAAAGTGCTAATTTGGAATAACACTATGGAAAAAGTGGGCCGGTCTTGGGCCTGAAACTCCCGGGCTGAAAAGTGGCCCCACTCCGGCCCTGTACAGAAGCTACTAAAGCCTACTAGCTTTATAAAAAAAAAAAGCTTTATTACAGCAAAATCTATTGCTTCTATGCAATTGTGGTGAGCAACAAGCGATAATGGACAACATCATACGTTGGTTATGCGCATGCTCAAAGTCTTCTTCTTCGTGTATAGTGTATATCTGTGGCAGAATTACAGCGCCCCATACTGGTCTGGCATATATACTACACCGCTTTTAGTCGGTTTCAGTGGTTTCGTGTTTACGGATAATTTTTTTAGAACAAGGAAAAAAATTCTCGCATAGGGAATGCACCGGCTTCGTGTGGACAAAGCCTCAATGACAATTGTCATAAATGTGCATAAATCACATTCATGTTCATGGCAAGTGTGATGTCATTATTATGAAGGTGTTATGTCAGTCTTATGAACACCCCTTCCAGTAAAGTGTTACCGCCAGTGATTTTCTCAATTTTTAGATTTTTTTGCACCCTCAATTCCAGATTTTCAAATACAGTAGTTGTATCTCTTCCAAATATTGTCATATCCTAACAAACCATACATTAATGGAAAACATTTATGTACACATTTACAAATTTGAGTTACTTACATTCTTTCTGATGTTCTGCTGCAGTCAAACAGTCATCTGTCGCTTGAATCAATCTTCCAGTATCTTCTTTCTCTTCCAAATACTTTCCTAATACCTCCTCGCTCTGTTAAAAAAGATGCAAATTCTTACTTGTTTGTACTATATGTCTTTTTCTCTCTCTCTGTAACCCCATTCACGCTGCATGTTGATCCCAGAAAAATCCCATAAAATTCCCGGTGAGACTTCTGCGTGAACACAAACACATCCCGTAATTGTTTCCGTACACAATTTTAAAGGTGCAGTGTGTAATTTTTAGAAGGATCTCTTGACAGAAATGCAAAATAATATACAAACTGTATTATCAGGGGTGTATAAAGACCTTTCATAATGAACCGTTATGTGTTTATTACCTTAGAACGAGACCATTTTACCTTCCCCTGACGTGGAAGTCGCCATTTTGTGTCGCCATTTTTCTACAGAAGCCCCTAACGGACAATTTTTTTAACCAAGTTGTCTCCGGCAATGACGTGTTTGTCCGGTGGCAGCTACCTTAGCTTCTCTATGTGTTTCAAAAGCGAGGGGTGAGCAGTGGACTAAGCCTTTGGTTGCAATTTGCAACCTCACCACTAGATGCCGCTAAAATTTACATACTGCATCTTTAATAAGAAAAATAAATGCAAGAAGTGTGAGTGTATTTTGTACCATTATTTGGGTCTGTATTTTTGATCTATAATCTCTGGATAGCTGCGTAAGTGTGTCTCTGTACCGTCTGTGTCCTCCAGGTTTCATGTAGTCTTTATTACGCAAGCTGTTTTCCAGCGGCTCAAACACACATCGCAGAACCGACTGACACAGGTTTTTAGATTCTTCCTTATTCTGTTCACACAAACGCTCATATTGTGTTTGAATATTCATCTGCAGAAACAGATACAGAGATAAAGACGCTCACTCTATGGCTCCATCCAGCTAGAAAAACTTATCTTGAGGTTTTTGCTAACTTTATATGCTACAAACTGTATTATTCATGTGGTCTTTAACAAAAAATAAAACCTATTTTCACAACATTGCATGTTTTATACATTGATTTATACTATATTTTAGTATGGTTATGCACAAATAAGATACATACATTACCATGTTTATGCTTTAATTACATTATTATACATTTTTTAATAGTTTTATTTTACTTCCTGGCTATGATCACACTTCCTTTTCTGCTGTTTATCTGTATGTCTTTCTCTAACCATTTACTTTGGTTTGTGTGTATGTTTGCAGGTACCGCAAGCTGTTGTTGGTAAGTTTGATCCGTGTCATTGAAGGACTGACGCATGAAGACTTCAATAGCTTTCTTCTTCACACTTTCATGAATATTAGTCAGCTGTTTTGGATCAACTGGAAACTGGATTGATTTGAGCATCTCAGACCCGTAGAGCTGAAGAGCTTCATTCACTGCTTGTTTATTATGGATCTTAGCCAGAGAAATCACTGCGTTTTCCAGACACGGTACACTTCCACTGCGGATTGACTCCACATACACTTCCGCCATATTACCCAAAACTACCAAAACAAACATATTCACACTTGTACTTCATTTTCATTAGTACAGAGAAATTGAATTAAAGTTTAAATAAATAAAGTTTAAACATTCATGAGTAAAAGCAAAAAAAACTGTTATTTATAAAAATCAGTGGCGGCTCGTGACTGCTCATCCGATGGGCCCAAATTCAAAATATGTGTTTGTTGCGTCATGTGAACCATGTGCATCACGTGTTTTGTCAAAATAAGTGCCTGCTGCACACGCGTCAAAACCGTTTATGATAAAAGAGACGCTCACATTCACAAAATACACACAAGACACTCCCTTAACAGTAAACTCTGATTAATCATGAGATTATGCGATTATCTGGCAAATCATAAAGAAATAATTATCATGAACCCTCATTTAGACACGTCTGCAGCAGGCACTTATTTTGACAAGACACGTGATGCACACAGGATCACTTGACGCACCAAACAAATATTTTGAAATGACGACCACCAAGGCTTTAAACCGGTTCACGCAACGAAAACCAGAAACTTTTGATGTTTTGCAAGGAACAGAAACAAAACCAGAAACTTTCAAAAGATATGTTCCGGATCAGAAATGTTTATTTAAAATAAAAGTAACGGGTTAATACCCTAATTTTTTCGTTCTTTGACAAGATTTCTGTGCAATACTCGGTGAAGTTAACTTGTTCACGTGTTTCAAAGGCTTGCAAATGTTATCACTTAAGTGATTTTAAACAATTTAACCGCACATGCGGTTGAATGTGTCCGGTCCAACTCCGCCCTTCGAAGATCAGAACTCTTGATGTATAAACTTGAGAGTCCCAACAAACACAGAACGTTCCCCTAATGTTAGTTTTTGGTTATTATTTTGGGAACCAAATAATAATGCTCTGGGAACGTTATTTTTAGGTTTTATTTTTTGCAACCATAAAATAACGTTCTCATAACGTTGCAGGGTGCAGGATAATTATAACGTTAGGAAAACATTAGGAAAACGTTAAACTAACCTAAAACTAACTTCTAACGTTATTATAACGTTAAATAAACGTTAAACTAACCTAAAACTAACGTTCACCTAACGTTATTATAACGTTAGGGGAACGTTAAACTAACCTAAAAATAAAGTTTTTTTCTGTAAAGAAAACTTTCCTGGCTAACCAAAAACAAACGTTAAAACATTAGGGGAACGTTTTTAGAACCAAAAACTAACGTTAGAAAAACATTTTAGGAACCAAAAATTGTTAGCTGGGGTTGCGCTACTGTGTCTCATACTGTAGTCCATTAAAATACATTTGGCGAATAAAGCACTGAAAATCAACGTAAATTTCACTTTATGTGGGGCGACTGTTTATGCTGCACCTTCTTGCCAAAGCGCCGTTATGAATTCGTCCTCCGTCTGTGCGCATGTTTAAGTGAACTCAACAAAGGTAGGCATGTCAAAATCACAGTTATGCCGCTTACATAATGTAGCCTTTTTTAATGTTTGATGACAAGATAGAGACTTAAGGAAAATTATGTAGACTAATAATTTAAGTTTAATGTCCTAATGATCAGCCTATTTATTTGTATGTCCCACAGCTGACATGGAACGTTATTAACCGGTTCAGGAACGTCAATTTTAGGGTTGAACCGAAAACGTTAACATACTGTTTCTGTTCGGAACGAACCAATTTGGAAAAAATTCTGGTTCAAAGCCCCGCGAACCACACACATGAAGGGCTACATACATGTTGTAATGAACTTCGCATCAAGCGGCCCTGAAAAAAAAGTCACCGGCCACCACTGATAAAAATGGCATTTATATGTCTTATAATAAATTCTGTGGTCCTCACCGGTTCCTGTGACTGTGCAACCTGCCCCCATAGTTTTGGACGGTGCACTGCTGTAGATGTATTCACAGAAAACGTTTGCCTCTTGCAGGAACTCTGGATCGAGCTCAGCCTCCGTCAGCTTCTCCATTCTCTTCATGTCCTTCGGTGTAGCAGGTCGAGGGAAGACGAAACACTTTCTCGTCACAAAGAAATTCTGCAGACAGCGGCGTCGCAGATTACACTGCTCAATCCTATCTGAGTCACCTATGAATAATAAAGAATTACAGATTACCACTGCTGTCATTTGTAACTCAAGTTTATCACTTGAAGTGTGTGTGTTTTTCTTACCTGGTTTAGGTTCCAGAGCTCCCTCCAGATATTGGTCAGCTGTGATTGGTTTATCGTCTTTTTCTAGCTCTAGACAGAAGTCACGAACGGTCCAGACAAAGGTTGGAAAAACATTCAAGTATTGCTCACTTTCATCCATGTTGTCTTGTTTCGCCTTTATATGGATGTGCTCTCTCAGTTCTGTCATGTATCTATAGCAGTGGCATTTAGGAGAAATGACACTGTGTGCTTGTGTGTGTAGTGTATAACACAGTGTAGACCAGGGGTGTCAAACTCATTTTAGGCTGAGGGCCGGATGGTAAATAACGCCTCAAAGTGAGGGCCGGATCATTTTTTAAACCTTAGTGTGCTGATAATTGTCTTAAAATTAACTAAACAAACCAATTAATTAGTTTGTTTAGCAAGAAAACCAGAGAAACACACAGCTCTGTGAAAACTACATTTCATAAGTCACACTCATTTTGTACATATTATACACACAAATTTACATCTGTACAAAACCCACTGGCCTTAGGTTGAAAAGCTTTAATTTAACTTCTTTTGCCTTAATGCCAAAATTATTTATAAACCATTCACTTTTCTTTGTAATGAGAACAGTCATTTAGAAAATGAAAATGCTTGATGGGGCAGTGGCCCAAAAGCAAAAAGGGCACTATGGGGGGTGATACTATTATTATGGTTTTAATGAAGTATTATAAATATGATGTGTTATATTACTAGCATCAACTTAGACAAGTGATTATAATGGGAAATATAATAGCAAGAATTAAAGTCTGCTAAACATTCAATATGATTTACCTGTTGGCTTGATGGAGCTTTGAATCCATGTTTGCAATGTTGAACTGCCTTTAGCAGCCTCTCTTTCCGTTCTCTGTCGTTGTTTTGGGAAGGCATTGGTGTTTTTTGTATTTTTTTTCTACAAAGTGTGCCAACAACAGCAAATTAAGTGTTTATATTAACTTAGATCTGATCCGGAACATTAAATCGATTAGACAAGCATTGTAACGTTGATACCAAGAATGTGGATATTTTGTTGTTGTTTGCTTGGTAACTTGTTAGCACTTTTAGAACACCGACAGCAAATCATTACCGGAAGAAATAGATAAACAAACTTACAAATGACTAATTCTGTTGTTTAACAACTGATATAATGTAATGAATCTACCTGTTAATGCAACGAACTTCGGAAACTGTCGTCTTCGCTCTCCAGGCAGAGAGTGAACACCGTCACAGAGATGCTGCGGAGCGGTCGGGAAAACACGAAGTGGATCGCCGGAATCAGTGGATCTTTAGCGGAGCGGTAACAATAAAACGGCAAGATTTTTGGGCACCGTGTTTAGTCTATGTTCCGCGTTTTGCTGCTTTCCGCAAGTCTCTCATATTAAAAACGAACTAGACACCCGCCTGAAAGGGTTTTTAAAATATGTATTTAATATTTAATAAAACTGTATAAATCATCATGCG
Organism: Misgurnus anguillicaudatus; assembly: GCF_027580225.2. Lineage (NCBI taxonomy): Eukaryota > Metazoa > Chordata > Actinopteri > Cypriniformes > Cobitidae > Misgurnus > Misgurnus anguillicaudatus. The sequence goes on along the minus strand of NW_027395276.1, from coordinate 1,000,903 downwards.
GGCCGGATTGGACACCTTTGCGGGCCGTATCCGGCCCGCGGGCCGCATGTTTGACACCCCTGGTGTAGACAAAGAGTTGAGAGGGTTACAAATTACCATAAACCTTAGTAACCCTACACTTTATTAATAAATAGTATTTCACTATTTTAAACCAAAATGTGTTATAATGTTTTGACAATAATTACGGATAAAATCATTTTATTGTGAAACTGGGATTTAAAGGAACAGTATGTAAGAAATTTATATCAAATTAACCATAAAATGGCCCTGATGTGTCACTAGACATTAAAGGGGATCGCACACCGGCCGCGCAGCTCAGCGCCGCGCAGCGCCGTTCTAAAAAAATCGAACACATTGCTTTCTGTGAGTATACGCAACCCGGCGCCGCCCAGCTGTGACTCAGGAAGTTGTTCAAATCCCTGTCGCGCCACACAGCGCCACTCACATAGTTTAACATTAAATGACATCATATTTGTCCCAAATCATTAAGGATTAACATTGGCTGCTAATGTATATTTTGCATTTTGAAGTAGACGCTATCTGACGAAGCTTGCGCTATTTAATGTGCACTTCCGGTTTACAATACCTCAGAGTTCTCCTAGGCGCGACACTACGCGGCGCTGAGCTGCGCGGCCGGTGTGCGATCCCCTTAAGAAATAATTTTCATTTCATATACTTTTATCACTGACAACAGTGGTCCAGCCAGGATATTGTCATTTAAAAAGTGAAGTTGCAGCCCTCAACTGATGTTTATGTTGTCATGTTGTGTATTGGCCGCCAGCTTTGTGATTGCACTACCAGTTTTAGCCACAAGTTTTGTGATTGCAGTACCAGTTTTGGCCACAATCCTACATACTGTTCCTTTAAGTCTAAACACACACACACACACACACACACACACACACACACACACACACACACACACACACACACACACACACACACACACACAATGCTGGGTTATAAAAACAGCTTGATTTAGAACTTTTTAGATTGTATTATTGACTATAGACCTTTTGCGTGTTTGTTGCAAACAGAGATGACTTTTTTGTGGGCGGAGCCCAACTGGTGGCAGAAAGTGAATGCTTCTCAATAGCTGTGTGAAGTGTTTTAGCGTTAAACTTTGATTTTTATGGATCCGGTGTTCTGTTGAAGTCTGTTTCCCTTATATTTCTCTTAAGTCTAATGTTTTTATAACGTTTTCACCAAGTTACGTTTATTTTTAAAATAAATTAAAAGTTTAAATGGCTTGGCTACTGATATGTGTGAATGTATGTAATGTATATGTATTGTTCTTTATTGGTAAATCAATTATTTTTACAGTATGAATCGCTGACGAACTTATAAGAGCAATACTATCATGTATTCTGTATAATATCATTTATTAAATATTTCATCATTTTCCTGTTTTCAATTTCTTCCTTATATTTATAGCCTACGTGTTTGTTCTAAAACTATTATGTTTACATACAAATTAATTTGTATAAGCCTTTTATATATTATTAACACTTTACATTGTGTGTGTGTGCGATATGTTTATATATTTATTAGTAAACATCATAATTTAGAACAAACAGGAAGAAATACATAGGCTAAGATATAAGGTAAAAAGAAGTAATAGAAAACGAAAAAAATACGAAAACTTTAATAAATGGTAATATTATTGATATTATGAACTCATTCAAATCTTTAATCTTTCTAAATGAATTATAAACGTAACGTGATGAAAACGCTATAAGAGACACATCGAGGGAACAGACTTCGACAAAACTCCGGATATCTTCTCTAATTATTTTCTATTGTAATTATTAAAAGATTTCCAAATGATTTCATCACTCCAGTCTGTCCGGTTGAGGGCTTATTGCAACCATAAACACCTACATTTATCTTCAAATGGTGTCTTCGACGACAGTATACTATAAAAATGAAGGTCATCTATTTTGGCATTCCTATTCTGACACTCAACAGCACAACAAGACATTTTCTAGTAAGTTATATTGTTCGTTTCACTCGTGTCTAATGCACTGTTTTTCTGCCACCACATGCGCGCGCGACGTAACTGTGACGTCGATTCGCAAAAGGTCTATAAGGTGTCATTATTATGAGATTAGGGTATAGTATTAAATATAAGGATACTGTAGTCTTTCCAGTGCCATATTATCTATGACTCCCAAGCTGTTGTACACGAGGGTGCTGCTGAGCAGAAGAGCCAGACAGAAGATCCAAGTGTCATGTTTCTCATCCCCCTGAAACATACAGATCCAGTCAGCTGACAAATAGTTGAACTTATGTTAAAGGCGGGGTGGGTGTTTTTTTAAAACACTTTGGAAAAGGGAGTAGGGCCGAGTACCAAAACACACTTGTAGCCAATCAGCAGTAAGGGGCGTGTCTAGTAAGCAACATAATTGTCTGGGTTGCGTATGTGTGGGGCGGGTCTATCAAAAAGAAGGTCCAGATTCTATTGGGGTAGGGGCGTGTTTGTTTAGGTGATTTCAAATGTCAAAATTGGCTTTCAAAGATCATGCACCCCGCCTTTAATAGCCCTGTCAAAAGATCACTGTAAGAGTCCTTAATCATTAAACCATAAACTGAATGTTGTTAACAGCATCCCAGAAATAATTTTTTTTTTAATAAGATGAACATAAATAATATTTATTTAAACTGTGTTCCTGAATGTAAATCAAGCATTTCCCATTGAAAATTTGATTAGATCTGGGCATGACAGGGATTTAAATGTATTAAGTAAGGGATAATGTATAGGCAGCCGGTTGTTATCACAGAAATAAGCCCCAACAGTGTGATTAGGATGCGAAGCGGATGGTCTTGTATCGCACTAAAGGGGCATATTTCGCAATAACAACTGTCTGCCTGTTCATTATCCCGCTTATTAAATGTTAATATACCTCATAAGTAAAGTAAGGTTGATTTATGATTGAAATATCTTATTGCTCATTTTTAACGAATGCAGAACCTTTGCGAGGAAAACATGTTTACATTCAGTTTTAAGATGATACAAGACATTCACATGTCACAAACACACTATTTGGTTTAATCATTTGTAAATATGTCATATATGTTATTAAAGGGGACATATCATGAAAATCTGATTTTTTTCCATGTTTAAAGGAATAGTCTACTCATTTTCAATATTAAAATATGTTATTACCTTAACTAAGAATTGTTGATACATCCCTCTATCATCTGTGTGCGTGCACGTAAGCGCTGGAGCGCGCTGCAACGCTTTGATAGCATTTAGCTTAGCCCCATTCATTCAATGGTACCATTTAGAGATAAAGTTAGAAGTGACCAAACACATCAACGTTTTTCCTATTTAAGACGAGTAGTTATACGAGCAAGTTTGGTGGTACAAAATAAAACGTAGAGCTTTTCTAAGTGGATTTAAAAGAGGAGCTACATTTTATGGCGTAATAGCACTTCTGGGAGTACTTCGACTCGGCGCAGTAACACCCTCCCTCTCCCATTATGAGAGTGAGAAGGGGAGCGGACTTTTCAGGCGAGTTGAAGTACTCCCAAAAGTGCTATTATGCCATAAAATGTAGCTCCTCTTTTAAATCCGCGTAGAAAAGCGCTACGTTTTATTTTGTACCACCAAACCTGCTCGTATAACTACTCGTCTTAAATAGGAAAAACGTTGATGTGTTTGGTCACTTCTAACTTTATCTCTAAATGGTACCATTGAATGAATGGGGCTAAGCTAGATGCTATCGAAGCGTCGCAGCGCGCTCCAGCGCTTACGTGCACGCACACAGATGATAGAGGGATGTATCAACAATTCTTAGTTAAGGTAATAACATATTTTAAAATTGAAAATGAGTAGACTATTCCTTTAAGTGCTATAATTGGATCCCCAGTGCTTCTATCAACCTAGAAAATGTGAAAAAGATGGACCCAGTAACTTAGTTTTGGTAAACCATTCTCTGCAAGCATGTGAAAAAATAGCTCATTGAAATTTGGCTCCCCTTGTGATGTCAGAAAGGGATAATACCGCCCCTTAATCTGCACTATCCAACCACGGCACTGCTATTTAGTGTAGAGGTCAGAATCAGAAATACAAAATCTATAGGTGACATTTTAAGCTATTTATCTGTCTTGCTGTTTCTATGTGTGGAAGGCCTACATGTATGTGAGAAACCTTTAAACGTCAAAACTCAATGTATTTATTGTTATTGCTTTGTGAAGTGAACTTGTCTTGTTTACATATCGTTAGCCCCAAAGCATAATTGCCTAAGTCATATTTCAATGTTTTTGGAAAACACAAAAAAAACACAATATTTAAAATTAGAAATCACATTGTTATGGTAAGGCGGATAGTGTTTTTGGATTCTAATAAGTGTTGTGCTTGGCTAAGGACATAGGCAGAAAGGCAGGATGATGCACCAGTGGAAGGACAGTAAAAGTAGACAGATATCACAATTTGGCTAAAAAAATGACTTAGGCAATTATGCTATGAGGCTAACGATATTCTAGGTAATTGTTAAAAAAGAATTCTAGTTAATATATCACTGCACAGAAACAAATCATGAAAATGCTTTTTGCGATATATTGATGTACCTTGTCCACATCTCCAAGTCCTTCAGTGTCCAGCAGCACCAGAGTGTGTCCTGCTTTAGAGGGATGAGGGACACACCACATCCAGATCCCTTTGGTCTTCGACTCGATAGTGTTACCGAGAGCAAAGCCTGAGGCACAGCAAAATAAAATATAAAAAAATATGAAATTCAATCTTTTTTACTGTGAGCCCGGAGTGAGCTGATACATATGTGTACCAAACCTCGTTAAGATATCTCAAACCGTTCACGAGTTATTGCCATTTCAGTGACGATAGGCTACTTCCTGTATGGAGTTTTGGCGCCCCTTATGCTGAGTTTACACCAACCGCGTTTCAGGCATCAAAATCGCGTCTAAAGCACGTGGTTTGCCGCTTGAACAATTTGGATGCATTCGCACGAGTAGAGCGGAGTAGACGCGCGGAAAAAGCAAGCATTTGACGCGCGTCAGAGGCAAACTCCGCTTCTTGCGGGAGGGGCAAGTGCTATGCGGTTGTCTGTTTGCAAGATGACTGTTGACTGTTGTGCATTTATCGAGAGAGTTACCAGTTTGTATTTGGTAACTTTACTATAGAGGGAAAATAAACTGCGCGAGTCGATAAACGTCACGTGACTCAAAAGTAAAATGTGTATTACAACTTATCAGGTTGCCCAATGTCCTCACTAACACTCTTCCAAGCGAGGTCCTTTTTATTCCTGTCTCCTCTATAGAAATATTTGTGTCGTATAGCTCCGGGTGACTGCTTACGGACAATACCAAGCGTTGGTTGAATGCATGACACCGGGCGGGGCCGCCACCACAGCAGCAAGCAGGCTCCTGATTGGATAACGCGGCGCGAAATTCCGCCAAAGTTCAAATTTTTCAACTCGGGGGTCAGCCGCAAATTCGCGTGAACCGCAAAATGCACAAAAAGCACCATTCGCGCGTACCGAGCATACCGCGCACAACGCTCAATTTGCGCCTTACGCGCGAAAGAGGCGGAAACTCATCTTCCGCGCCGTGCCGAACCCCTCTTCCATGCCGCGGGACCTCCTGACGTGCTTCAACGCGTCTTCACATTGACTTAACATTGAAATCACTCGCGCTTCACGCCTCTACCGCGGTTGGTGTAATCGCAGCATTAGTGACCCTGAAGCGAAATTTCACATTCTGTTCGATAATTATTTACCTACTCACTCCACAGATTTCTCCTGCGTTGGAACGATTCCGATCAGGTGAAAAACCTAGGACTAGTTCATTTTGGCTTGAAATGCATATTATGCAAATTGCATACCGAAAATGAAATCGGAGATATAATTTTTTTAAGTTAGGAGCCAGGGATTACAATGATACCAAACACTTGAGTGTCTGATATCCGGTTTAGGAGTTATGAGGCCCAACGCGTTGGGCATTGCTATAGCGCCACCTATGGGCCGATTTGGCTGATTCACTGTATCTGAGTAGCCTGCTAATATACAACCAGTTAACCAAGTGGCAAGTTTCTACGACTTACGAGCCGTTTCTCAATGTCAAGGAAGGATCCTTGGAAGCTAGAATTTCGAGGATGCTACGTCATCGGCGTCCGTCGAAGGACTGTTCCAATCTTGAGGATCCTCGAAATTTCAGCCAAGGATTGAGTCCTTCGTTCGAGAAATATCCCATATACAGGAAAGGATGCATATTTGTATCCTTCATGCGCTGAAATCACCCACAATCCTATGCGCGCTGCACCGAAAGCACACCTTTCAATCACGCAATGACGTAATGACGTGCACTTGCTAGCCTGTTCCATTTAACGTGTTCTCCGAATGCTTAAATGAGCCTCGCCTAGCCTCTGAAGGAAGTGACTTGTAAGGACTAGTCCTGCTAAGGAAGTATCCTTGACATTGAGAAACGGCTACGGTTTGTGATTTGAACGAGGCATCATTACGTCATAATCAATGGTTCACCACGAGGGGGAGTTGATCACAAAGTGAACCCAGTATCTAATATGGTAAGGTGAACTCGGGTCAGTTTTATTATGAAAGTAAAAAAAAAAATCATCCTTCTGAGTAATAACACTTCCATTTTGTCTACTTTTTGTTTATAGACAGACTTAATGACAAAATGTGCATAATTAAAAGGGGAGTTAGTTTTAATCATTTGTTTGCGCTAAATAAAACAAACAAACAAAAAAATTAACTTACGGTTTAAGTTAATTAATGTATTTTTTCTTAAAAAAAAAAAACTATTATTAGAGAAATCTTGCAATTATTTTGTAAAAAGTTTGAACTGAGCTCTTGTTTTTTTTTTTTTTTTAGTATTTTCTTTAGGTTTTTTATTATTCAATGCTTTGAACAAGAAATACAAAAAGGCATTAATAACTAGGAAAATTACAAGAGAAGACTGAGATTACACTCAATTTACATTCATTGTTCTGCTACATATAAAGTAAAAAAATGAAAGAAAAAGAAATAACATAAAATTATAATACGGGGAATTTCACATTAATCAAAATCCTGTAATAAGTTACATAACATAAGTATCTTGCTTTGGGACCTTTCATCCTTTTTAACGTCTCCAAATATTTGCAAATTCCTATTATATTTACCAAGCAATTAAAATAGGTACAACATAAACTCTTGTTACAAATCTAACATTTGTATCTTATAAAATACATACATAAAGGGTAGAAGAACATGGGGCAACTGAGCTCTTGTTACTTTTACAATGTTTTCGCCAGCAGGTGGCGCCATTCTTAGATGTTTCGAGCGGTTCGAAACAGTGAATCATTTTCCGAGATTCAATTGATTCAAAGCTTCGAAAAGTTTCGTTTCTCCCTACACTAAAACAAAAAGTTGATCCGAGTTTAAAAGAAAAAGTGACATGAGGTTTAAACAGTCTTGATCACATCAGTTTAGGATTATATCTCACAGCTGTACCTTTGAGTTCTTAAAATAAACAGTTTTGCACAAAATGTCGGTCCGTAATGTTGCTTAAGGGACAATTCATTTCAATTTGTCGATTTCCCATCATTAGTTTAGCTTACTTGAATTTATTCAGTCATGTAACCGGTTAAAGTTACTCATATAAAAACTTTTTAATTATATGAACAATACTTCCACCAAACAAACAATAGTTTCTCTGACCTGACTGATGTCCTGCCAGGCGGTTCATGAGGTAAGATTTGCCCGTCCGGTAAAGTCCCACCACAGACACGACCACAACCGGCTCCGCGATGCCGTCCAGAATGACTTTAGCATCTTTATTCACACACAACATCCCCTTAACATCAGTGTCGATCAAACACACTGGAGCTGACATCAACCTACACGACATCTCTCTACTTCACACACAAACTCAAGAAGAAACTGTAACAACAGGCACATAAAAAATACGGCATTAGGATACTTTAGATTTTCTTTAAAAATACTTACAAATTAAATTGGACTATTGGTCACCCTTGAATAAAAAGCACTTAGTTTCTTTATTGGTTTATTCTTCAGTTTACCTGCTGTAAAGTCAGCTGCTCCTCCAATAAAGAAACTCACCCCGCTTTGGAATCATATGAATGGGTGAGTCACGTGCTCTTAGTGAAAGCGAAAGTGAAGCTCCTTTTGTAGACCCGTTTCAAAGAAATCCACATTTGAACATTTCCCTTAGTGGTCTATCACCTTCAACACAGGAAAGTACACGATGATTTTGTTTTTAAAAAGAGGAAATAAAGGACACCCAAAATATGTGTAGTGCATAGTGTCTGCAGGCTATATTGATAAAAAAACAGACATAAATGCAGTTCTGTCTTGTGTTTCACCTGTCCATGTCTTTTATTTTGTGGCCCATGTTTGTAATTGGGTGATTCTCACGAAAACTTGGTTTTAAAAATGTCAAGCATGAAAATGTAAAAATTGCTTAAATTTACTTTTTTCCCCACCAGACATTGAAAAACAAAGTCTGGAGTAAATGGGAACATTAATTTAAAAACTTTTACTTATCATTTAACACTTTTTGTAACATAATTTAAAAAAATAGTCCTAAAAAATCTCATTACCGCAACAGTCAGAAAACATGAACACTGACATATTTTCAAAATGACATGACAAACCTGAAAGAACATAATTTGGAGATTCTGCACATGCATTTAAAATCAAAGTATTATGCTTCTATTAATTAAATTAACATTTAATAAGCATCGGTTGCGGTAATGATAATCAAAATGTCGTGTAAGCATTCTGACAAGACAATATTTCAAATTAACTGTAAAAATGATCTTACCTGATAGCCATCTTGAAGTAACTGGTCCATGTGCTTGGTCACTCAAAATTTAACTTTATTAAAATTCTGTGTGCTTAAACTGTTCTCAAAAAGTGTTGCGGAGGATGAGAACATCAGGCATGGACACATCATTTTCCTAATTTTTCTTCATTATTATTATACATGAATATTCAGTAAATATTTTTTCTGTCATCTAAAGTAGTCTAGCAAAACATCCATTTATTTTTTTTCTTAATATTTTTGTGTTAATTTGATTAAATTACAACATAACGCATGTTCAAACACAGCCGGACACATTGCGGTAATGAGAATTTCAGCAGAAAATGAGATAAAATTTACAATTATAAATTCTTATGTTGAAATCACACATTGTGCAAGGTAGAACACAGTATTGTGTTAATTCTGATGCTTTTTAATGTTACTATATTACACATTTTAAAGCTAAAATCATTAGTGCCGTGGTGTTTCAATGGTTTTGTGAGAATCACCCAATTCTGTGTAGTTCTTTTGTTCATTGATCCTCGTGTTGATTGTTTCCCAGGTGTTTCTTGTTAACCCATGTGTATTGCCCTTGTGTTTCAGTTGTTCTTTGTCGAATATTATTTAAGTTTAATGTTGGTTCTGTTCCCTGTGCCTGTCCTGTTTTGATTATGTTGTTTATTAAACACTACTGCATTTGATCCACTGCCTACACTTGTTTCATTACAGCATTGTTTTTTGCTTCTAGAACTTCTGTGGCCAGTTGCATTACTTCTTCTAGTCTTAAAGGTGCAGTGTGTAATTTTTAGAAGGATCTCTTGACAGAAATGCTAAATAATATACAAAACTATATTATCAGGGGTGTATAAAGACCTTTTATAATGAATCGGTGTTTATTACTTTAGAACGAGACCTTTTTATCTACATACACCGGGGGTCCCCTAACATGGAAGTTGCCATTTTGTGCCACCATTTTTCTACAGAAGCCCTTAAAGGACACATTTTTTACTAAGTTGTCTCCAATGATGACATGTTTGTCCAGTGCCGGCTACCATAGCTTCTCTATGGCTGCGTCCGAAACCGCATACTGTATAGTAGGTACTGAATAAGATGAAGTACCTACTTACTTGCCGTTAAAACAGTAGGTACTGTATAGTATGAATCCTGGTAGTATGAATGAGATTCGGACGTACTACATCCGCCATGTTGCTACATCACGTGACATACGTCGTCATCACGTCATGTCATTTCAGCGCGAAAACAGCCGCATGCCTCTTCTTCTTCGTTGTATAACTCCTCTCCCGGGGCATCATGGGATAGTGAAGTGTCCATCGTATGCATGCTGCAAAATCTAACTGGAAGTAGTAGGTCATCCGGGTACTTTTGTATTCGTACATACTCCTCGCCTCGCCTACTGCTTTTCGCGTACTATATAGTATGAAGGCGGCGGTTTCGGACGCAGCATGTGTTTTTCAAAAGCGAGGGGTGAGCAGTGGACTAAGCCATTGGTTGCAATTCGCAACATCATGATTCACCACTAGATGGCGCTAAAATTTACACACTGCACCTTTAAAAGTTAGTTTTGTATTTTTTTTCTTCAAGACTGATCATAACTGTTTTAAGTAGTTATATTACACAAAAGGTAAATTGAAAGAGGACATATCATGAAAATCTGTTTAAGTTTTCGTGATATAGACCCCTTCAAGGTTTGTAAACATTGAATGAATATCGGGTGCGCGCGCAGCATGGGGTCAAACTTTTCATACCATTAGGCTTTCTAGTTTAATCTAACAGGGCTGAAAAATTATGACTTACCTGAAATGAAGTGAGCACTACAAACACAAGCCTCTTTGCATTGTCCCAGTCTGCACGTTTAATTGCTTGCCGCCACAGATGTTGTATTTTTTGTTTTCGAGATTCTGCAGGAATCCGGAAAAACTTAACGGCAGACCTGGTGCGATTTTCAAAGCCCACGACGCAAGTAGGCATTTTTGACGATACCGAATAATATGCAACTCAATCTGCTGTAATGACTTTTCTGACCCCGACATGCGCAGTGGGAACGCCTGTGACGTGAACTGTAAAGGGGTCTGTAATTGGGTCCCCAGTGCTTTTATCAACCTAGACAGTGTGAAAAAGATCGACCCGGTAACTTAGTTTTGGTAAACTATTCTCTGTAAGCATGTGAAAAAATAGGTCATTGAAATTTGTCTCCCCTTGTGATGTCAGAAGGGGATAATACCGCCGGCGCCTATTATCTGCACTATCCAACCACTGCCATTTAGTGCAGAGATCTGGGCTGCATTCAGCCCCGACAAAACGTTGCACAAAGTTTATTAAACAGAAACAGTGATGCGTTGAACACCTTGTTGTGATGACGCAAGAGTTGCAACTACAGTAGCTGAGAGGCTATGCTTTGTGTTATTTTTAAAACGTTTTCGGAGCCTGATGAAATCGTTATAAATGTGTTTAATATTGTAAAATACGCTCAATGTTACAATTACTGCACTTGCCGTCCAGAATGAGAGAGAACATTCCAACTTAAACCCATTGTGTGAGCTGTCTCTTTAGTATCGTGTGGTTCATTTACATGTTGCTGCTGTTTGGACTGCAGTTCTGACACGCCCACCAAACAAGAGAAAACGTATCTCAAACCCATTTCAACATCAATGCACACTGTTTCCAGGAAACATGACGTTCAACCCGGAAACCGTAGCAAAACATTGCACACTGTTTTGAACTTGAATGTGCCCCAGCTCATTTGCATTTAAAATGATACACCTAAAAACGACATTTTTGCTCACACTTTGCTACTTGCCTAAGTGGCAATTTTCTGTATGAACTTCACTTATGTACTCTAGAGCAGTGGTTCTCAAACTAGGGTCCGGGGCCCCCAGGGGAGCCGCGAGATAGTGCCAGGGGGGCCCCAGTTTTATGACATTTTATAAAATACATTCATTTATCATGAATTCTGTGTAATTAAACCTAAAAAGAAATAAGGCTACTAACCAACAGCATTACTTTGTATAACTTAATATGTTTTGATTAATTAAAATGTAAAATTTTAGAACAGTTTTTTGTCATAAATTTTCATTTTATGGTGTTTCACCAATTATATTTCTATGGCAAAGTTTTTAGTAGTAGTAGTAGTAGTAGTAGTAGTAGTAAAGTAATGGTAACCCAACAGACATGACATGCATGCTGCTGATTCTGTGTAACTGAATCATTAATTGAAAATAATAGTAGTGTGTCATTCAAATAGTGAGGTTATTTATTCTGTGAAATAAACTGATGTCAAACAAGTAGCCCTTATTCAAGGACAAAGGCAGCAAATGTTGTACTGTACATAATGGTTAGAGTGCTGACAAAAAAAACCTGAAAACTACCTTTCTTAATGGATGTTTTAACAAGATGATGGCCCCAAAAAACACCAGTAAGCAAAGACCAACAAGATTAATGTTATCCATTTCAGCAGCAACAAGATAAACATCTTTCATGGAACAAATGTAACTTCCACCAAACTTTAAAGGGTAGTTTATTTCTAGTAATGTAGTGCCAAAAAGTCTAAGCTTAAATCTTTACAAGAAAAACTCAGAAGTTCTCAGAAGAAAAATTACTTTATTCACTCGAGCCAACATAGTGAGACAATTAAACACCCCTCAAAGATCATCTGCACTCCCAACATCTGACTCTTTCTTTATACACTTGACTTCAAAAGTACTCTTATCAGAGATGACGCACACTTTGCTTATTGGTTCTCTTGGCCTTGGCATACCACAGTTACCTTATTGTTTGGTCTTTGTTGCTATAATTGTAGCAAGAACACAGTTGGACTTTATTTTAGAAAAACAAAAGCTAACCGAGAAACGAAAGTTACCCGAGTATATAGCACCAGTGTTATAATCAATAATAAAATCAAATGAAACCCACCAAACAAAAACTACCAAAATAACAAGCAAAATAAACAACAAGTAGATTACCTTAGTTCAAATAATAGCTCAAACAAAAACTACACTGAGCTCCATTACTTTGTAAAATGAATGTTTACAATATTAACTACAGATCAGCTGCCAAACATAGGGGTGATTTATGATCGCCGTCTACCCGTCACCAAAACAATAACAATAACCATAACAATAATGTAATGTTTTAAATGTATATTTATATATATTGGGGTTTTCTTTGTTTATTTGTTTAAATAACTTTATTTTAATATATTTAAAATTCAAATGAGAAATCAAATTTAAATGACTAAACCTAAATTAATAAAGAAGGAAAACGTATTTTGTACAAGTTGGTAAAAGTTTTTTGTATTTTGATAAAAGTTGGTATAGCAAATTGATTCATGAAATGGTTCCTACCGATTGCTGCTTTAATTAATCTAAAAAGTGTTTTGAAGGGAAATGGCATCTAATTAAAGAAACCAAAAAAATATTTACGGTACAATGCAATAATCCATAACAATAAATAAACATAGATAATAAACAACTAATAATAATAATAATAATAATAATAATATAAACTATAATAGAAACGCAGAAGGCATTTCGAAGTGGGACGAGTCCTAACTAAATACGGAAAAGAATATTTCATTATGCAGAAATTATTAAAACATTTAAAAAGTAATTGAACAATTATGAAAAATATTATAAAAAAACGGCTGAAGGTAATTAGCCTAAACTGCTACAAATTCGGGTCATTCTATTGGTGACATTTCAGCACTTGACAAACGGATAGCGACTCGTAAGTAGCACTTAAAACCTAGCTGCGAGTGATCGTTTTAGGTGCATCTTTGGGAAACGCACGTAAATGAACAACGAATGTTCCTTAAGTAGCTCGTAGAAAGCGCTCAATACCAAATGTTTTGATTTCCTAAAGACGAGGAAAGATGGCAATCATGGATCACCACTATGTAAAGGGTGGTTTGGCAGCCAATCTGTAGTTAACATTTCACACATTCATTTTACACAGTAATGGTAGATTAGTGTAGTTTTTGATATGCTTTAGCTATGATTTGAACTAAGGTTATCTACTTGTTGTTTAGTTTGCTTGTTATCAGAAATAAGCTACTCTAAAAAGCACTCTCGCTTTATTGATTCTTTGTGGAGTTTACCGGAAGTTACGTTTGTATCGTGAAAGTCGTTTGTTTATGTTGTTACTGCTGAAACTGTCTATAGCAGATGTCTCCAACCCTGCTCCTGGTGAGCTACCATCCTGCAGACTTCAGTTCCAACACACCTGTCTGTAATTATCAAGCAACCCTGAACACCTTGATTGGCTGATTCAGTTGTGTTTGATTGGGGTTGGAGCTAAAATCTTCAGGACGGTAACTCACCAGGAGCAGGGTTGGAGACCCCCGGGGCCAGTCCAATCCCTGGACCTTAATCCAATAGGAAATTTGTGAGGTAACATCAAAAATACTGTTTCTGAGGCAAACCCAAGAAATACAGAGGAACCGTAATACAGTATGTAGTGCAATTTACCAAATAATTACAAAAAGGCTACAACACAATCAGTTTATTATGCTGTGATTTATTGGTGCTTGTTAACAATTATCATCACATAGCAACATATACTCATTACAATTATTTCTTCAATAATATTGTTAGAAATGTAAAGGCAACAGGTTGCCAATGCAACCAGGCTGTCATTGTGGGCTATAAGTGTGCACACAACCAAAGATCAAACAAATGTGAAGAATTATCTGTGAAGATTAACTTGTTGGACAAAACGTGCAAGTGTCTTTAACTTTTGTTAAACACAGAGCTTATTATTTGCGATAATCTTAAACTATATGGAAAAATGAATGGGCTATTTTGTGAGGGAACTAGCCGCTAACTTCCTGGTTAGCCAACAGAAATACGTTATCCCTCCGGCACTCTTATTATGCAAAGCTTGCATAACAATTCCCCATTAATATTTTATGAATGATTTCTTTGATTAAACAAATCCAGGCTTAATGAGCGCAAGTATGTGGATTCTTTTAAAGTTGTATTACCCTGCATGCATGTCTGCTTATACAAGCATAAATTAACATTTTGTTTGGTCATATGATAGTTTATATAAATTTCCCAAAATTTCCCAAACAATTCACATAATTCCCATTAAGTTTCCAATTTGTATTTTTTCCAAAATTCCCTAGATTATGTTCCCATGGAAAGTTTCCAGGAAATTTACCAGAAACTTTCCACCCCTTTGCAACCCTATTCTGGTTTGCCATCAACTATGATTGCTCAGGAAAGCTTTGAGAGGCAGGTGGACTTTCTCATGAAGGCAAGCATGCGGTACCATGTCCTGAAATCTTTTCCTTATCTTTAAAGTCTTCAAAATGCTATTATTTCAACTATAACAGTTTGTTTAAATGACCTTTGTTTAAATTAAATCTCACATTCATTTTAATTATTTCAGTTGAATTATTAATACACATTATTTAATATGTGTTACACTTTGCCATGAATAATGTATATAGCTATATCCAAGTATTTTCAGAGGATAATGCAACCACCTCTAGGAGGCTTCTGTGCACGCAGACTATTAATCTCTGCCTGCAGACGACTGACCTCCTTACTGAACCCATTCTGGAGCATAACCTGCTGTTCCTGTAGTTTAATACACAAAAACAAAATGAAACTTAATAGCTGACACAGACCCTGAAATGATCAACAAAAACTAACTCAAAAACTCTTTGATCTAACTTCTGGACCAGATCTTACCTTAAGTTTTGCCTCCATCACTCGTTCATTGTCTATCCTCATTCTCTCCTGTTCTTTCTCCATCCTGTCCATGAGTTGTCTCACATGTTCATCATGGGTTCTCTTCTGGTCTTCCATCATCTGCACCTGGAGCCGGTTCTGTTCCTCTAGACCTCTTTGCTGCTGTTCTAAAACTTCATTCTTTAGTCTTTCCACTGTGGAGACAGAGATACAGCATATTATGTACGAAGGCTTAACCAATACAAACATAATATAACCTAAGCAAGCGTTACAAAGATCTATACAGTCAGAAAAAAGGTAAAAAAAATGGTAGCATAGCTGTCACTTCAAGGGTTTTACCTTCTTTCTCATGTTCAGCTGCAGTAAGAGATTCATCAGCTGCTAGAATGATCATTCCAGACTCTTCCTTTTCTTCCCAATACTTACTCAACACTTCTTCACTCTATGGAAAAAAATATTTTAAATTTAAAGTCTGTCAGTTATTTTAGCTTCTTTAAATGTGAAAGCAATACAATATTGTAGTACAATGTAACATTTTAACAATATTGTAGTAGTATTATAATAAAAAAAACGAAATCATAAAATTAAATATATAATTGTTGGATTTCCTCACATTATTACAGGGATTTACGCCGTTCCAACCATTTCATAAATCTGTTTTTTTGTACTGTAATGAACTATGCAGAATTGATGTTTTAAATAGGCCTAGTACTATAGACAAATTTCTGTCAGGGTTTACTTTCATTCCTAACATTTTCTGTAATTAAAAATGAAATACTTTAATTTTTATTTGGCACGAATTTGTAATGTTGTATTACACTGCATTTTAGGACAATTGAATCGACATCATTGAATCAACAAATAGGCTTTACAATAAAAACAGATCCTGACAGAAATATTGTATAATAAATAATGATTATTTGTATTGTAGCCATTATTATGCATGCTGACAAAAGTTATCCAGAGTTTTCCCATTATTTTTTTGATCATGCGTATTTGTTTGTTTGTTAGTTGTCAACTTCTGTGGTGAATTGGTGTGAAATAATTATGGTAAAATATTACATTTAAAAAAATCTATTTTATTTTACATTGCATTAAACTTCACAAGTATTTATTTATTTATTTTGTTAAAATGTCTGAATAAAGGTGCATTTTTACAGTTATGTGGTAATAAATGTAAATACATTATTTATACGTTTTTCTGAGAGTTACGACTTGGACCACGTGACCACTGCAAACTCATGCAGAACCACTTTCAGTATTTTCAGAAGCTCTTTTTCGGCTAGCGTCAACTCTAAAACATCATACTTTACCTTTGTGGTAAGTAACGCACCCAACACAAATAGCCCCATTCACACAGACCTTTGCTCCCAGAAAATACCTAAAAAATTGCCAGACAAGCTTCTGTGTGAAAGCAAACACGTCTCGTAAATCTTCTGGGATCGTTGCCGGAAGGAGGCGTTTCGTGATAACGTGCGCGTCCTCACTACAACAAAAGTTATGGCTCAGCTCTTTAAAACGAGAGATTTACATGCATATCAACGTTCACAACGAGAAATGCCGCAAACTAGATTGAAGCAGTTATCAAAACGGGGGGTTTTAAATGCATAACAATCACGATAAGATATGTCTGAAAACTGGATTACAGCAGAGATCAGGGAGCTCGTCAAATATCCACTCAGAAGCTGAGATCATTCACCAGCATAGAACGGCACGTCGTCTTATCATAAACAAAAATGCACACGAGTGGTTTCTGGAGAGAGAAATAATAAATAATATGCAAACTTCAGATGCTGCGTAGAAGATAGTGCAGGACTTTAAACAGGTCAGATGCTGGCAAATCATTGGCAGTGTGAAATGAAAAAAAAAATCAAACGATCCCGGAAAAATCCAGGGTGCTTTTTTTCGAAATGTCTGTGTGAAAAGGCCTAAAGTGTTGCCCCCTCGACCCAACTCCAACCCATCTCTTACAGGCCATTTCAGATACCCTTGCACCGACACTCACTAATATCATCAACACCTCCCTGCTTACCAGCACATTTCATCCACGTTTAAACAGGGCCTTGTCACAACACTGCTTAAAAAAGCCACACTCAACCCCTCTCTCACAGACAGTTATAGACCTTTCTCACTCCTTCTGTTCAACTTCTCACACTTGAAAGAAGTTTTCAATCAGGTATCTTCCTTTCTATCATTGAACAACCTACTAATGGCAAGCAGTCAGGCTTCACATGCAATCACTCCAACAAAACGCCACTGCCGTCAGGCACAGAAGCATTACGGCTAGCTAAGGCAGAATCGAAATTCCTCGGTTCTGATTCTGCTAGACTTGTCGGCAGCCTTTGACACAGTCAACCATCAGATCCTACTAGCCACCCTATTGTCACTAGAGAGCACAGGTACTACTATTCAATGGTTCAAATCTTATCTCTCCAAGAGATCCTTCAGTGTGTTGTGGAGGGGCACATCGTCCACAACCCATCAGATGGGTCACTGGGGTCCCTCAGGGATCGGTGCTTGGTCCACTCCTTTTCTCCCTCTACACAACATCCTTAGGACCTATCATACAGGCACATGGCTTCTCTTACCATTCCTATGCTGATGGCACCCATATCTCCTAATTTCACCCAGAAGATCCCACCATAGCAGCACACATTATAGCCTGTTTAGCAGACACTTTGGCTTGGATGAAGAAACACCACCTCCAGCTGAACCTAGCGAAGGCGGAGCTGCTGGTATTTCTGGCACAACCCTAGATACAGAATCATATCCATTCAACTGGGAAACACAACCATTACTGCCAATTCCAAAACTGCCAGAAACCTTGGTGTAGTCTTTAATGACGAACTGTCCTTCACTGATTACATTGCAAAGATCATGTTGATTTGCATTATACAATATCAGAAAGATACACCTATTCCATACGAAGCATGCTACACAACTCCTGATCCAGGCCCTGGTAATCTTTAGGCTAGACTACTGCAATGGTGTAAATAATTGAGTTCCTTTAATTAAAAATCCTAAAACTTTTAACATTGAGGCTAAATTAATGGAGTTAATTTATGTGTATGGATTTGATCATACTCAACCTGTATAAATACAGAATAGACATGGAGAAACATACAGTATATTGTAAAGATTTTCACTCTCAATTAAGCATGCTTTGTTCAACAAATGCTAACACGAGAAAACATTGTTTATCTTAAATTAAGGATAAAATTGTATTGTGTACCATTAATTGCGTTGCGGTTTCTGATCTGTAATCCTTGGCCAGCTGTGTAAGTGTGTCTCTATACTGCCTGTATCCTCCAGGTTTCATGTAGTGTCCATTATGCAAGCCGTCTTCCACCGGCTCAAACACACGTTGCAGAACGGACCGACAGACGTTCTTAGATTCTTCCTTATTCTGTTCACAAAATTCTTCATATTGTTTTTGAATACTCATCTGCAGAAAGATATAGAGAAGAGACAGAGAAAATATTCATCTGCTTGTTTGTTTATAGGGCCGTGACAGTGGTTATACGCTTTGCATGCAAGTGTGTGCATGTGTGCATTAATGCATATAGGCTTGTATATAATGCATACATAATATTGAAATAAAAATGTAAGCGAGGTTCAGATATACATTTCTTAAAAAACGTGCATGTTCATATGCACCATCTTTTTCCGCCTGTGGGTGCTCGTCACAACGTCGAGCAATGCTTAGGTTACTTAGCAATAGCAGACGCTCTGGAGCGGCCAAGCGCTTGGAAAACGAACTTCTCACTGAACAAGATTATATTTTTTGATAGTTTGTGACATGCACACCACCGCGGGGCACACTTTGCCACCCCGGTAGTGTGGTGGTTATGACAACCATCACAAATAGCCTATAACACTTATACTTCTGTTCAAGAATGCAAATTAATCTTGATTGTACTCCAAACTTGCTATTGTACACCAACATTTGTTGCACATAGGTTCCCATGACCTCCCGAACACATATTTTGACATGACGAGCCACACACATTAAACACGTATTTTGATTCTGAAGACGCTACCGTCACTTCTGTATAGTGGTGTTATTATATAATTTTATGGGCAAATTCAGACAGATAAAAATTGAATAAAAATAGAGAGTCTATTAAGTTTACCAAGATTTCTAATTATTTTTGGGGGCCATTTTTGCCTTAATTTGAGACAGTATCTCTTTAAGGCAAAGAGAGGACAGGAAAGTACTGGATGGAGACCAAAGGATCGGCAAAGGACCTTGAGCCTGATTCAGGCCGCCAAAAAGTGAACTTTTTGATTCTAGATTGTTTTATGGCGACACAACCTGTAACATTGTTTCCTGTCTTCTCTCTGTTTCCTGTCTCTCTCTATCTGCTCTGTGTTTGCGTGTACAGTATGTTTGCAGGTACCGCAAGCTGCCGTTGGTAAGTTTGATCCGTGTCATTGAATGACTTGCGAATGAAGACTTCAATAGCTTTCTTCTCTGCAAGCTCATGAATATTAGACAGCTGTTTTGGGTCAACTGGAAACTGGATGGACTTGAGCATCTCAGACACGTAGAGCTGAAGAGCTTCATCCACTGCTTTTCCATTATGGATCTTAGCCAGGGAAATCACTGCGTTTTCCAGACATGGTACACTTCCATTGCGAATTGACGCCACATACACTTCGGCCAGATTTCCCAAAACTGCCAAAAAACAAATATACACAATTTTTTTATGCACATGGAAGCTACTCAAAAGAGATGAGGTGCATATTATTTATATGGCATGGGCTTCACTAGACCTTTTTATCAGAACCAGCATTCACTTTTTCAGCAATTTCAGCTACAGTAGCTCATCTGTTGGATCGGACAACACGGGCCAGCCTTCGCTCCCCACGTGCATCAATAAGCCTTGGCCGCCCATGACCCTGTCACAGGTTTACCACTTTTCCTTCATTGGACAACTTTTGATAGGTATGGACCACTGCAAACAACACACAAGAGCTACAATTTTGGAGATGCTCTGACCCAGTCTTCTAGCCATCAAAATTTTGGCCCTTGTAAAAGTCGCTCTGATCCTTAAGCTTGCCCTTTTTTCCTTCCTTGGACCACTTTTTTTCCTGCTTCCAACACATCAACTCACTCGTCTTCAAAGTTGACGTGTAAGAAGCAGGAAAAAAGTGGTCCAAGAAAGGAAAACCAATGAACCGGCGACAGGGTCATGGGTGGCCAAGGCTCATTGATGCACATGGGGAGCGAAGACTGGTCCGTGTGTTCGATCCAACAGACGAGCTACTGTAGCTGAAATTGTGAAAAGGTAAATGCTGGTTCTGCCTCGATGGGTCAGGGCTGTTTTGGTGGCAAAAGGGGACCTACACAATATTAGGTGGTCATAATGTTATGTGTGTATGTATATTTATATATTTTTGAAGTTAGATTCTGACCGGTTCCAGTGATAGTGCGACCTTCCATGATTGTTTTGGACTGTGCACTGCTGTAGATGTATTGACAGAAAACGTTTGCCTCTTGCAGGAACTCTGGATCGAGCTCAGCCTCCTTCAGCTTCTCCATTCTCTTCATGTCCTTCGGTGCAGCAGGTCGAGGAAAGACGAAACACTTTCTCGTCACAAAGAAATTTCGCAGACAGCGGCGGGGCAGATTATACCGCTCAATCTTAAGAGAGTCACCTATAATTAAAAGAAATAACAAACAAGCAGTTATTATAAGTGACACACAAATTTGCTTTATAATTTACACGCAACATTATTTGAAAAAAAAAAAAAGAATAAAGATAAAGTCTGCATCTCAGATGTTTCTCCATTTTCTCAGACTGAGCAACTGGTGCCGCCAATCTACGAAAAGCAAACTGGACATTGTTGTAGCTGTTACCTGGTTTAAGATCCAGAGCTCCCTCTAGATATTGGTCAGCTGTGATTGGTTTATTGTCCTTTTCTAGGTCCAGATAGAAATCACGAACGGTCCAGACAAAGGCTGGAAAAACACTCATATATTGTCCACTTTCATCCATGTTTTCTGCTTTTGCCTTTATACGAATGTGCTCTCTCAGTTCCGTTACGTAACTGTAAGCATGGCGTTTAGGAGAAATTACACTGTTTGCTTGTGAATGAATAGCATGTGTATGTCCAGTTATAAAACACCACAATATAAACATAACTGTAAACTTGAAAATGTATAAACGGATTTACGACTTAAATTACATTCAGAATATTACAAGATTAAGGTAGAAATATTTTATGAAAAAAAGATTAGTTATAGGATAACTATTGAAGTGTTCAGATATCAATGATAATTTTGTCATGATGCACCAAAAAACCAATGACGTTACATTTGTGTTTTAATAATTCATGTGCTCAAAGTCATACAATTAAAAAAATACATTTTGGTTTGTAATTTCCCAGCACACATTTCTTGGTGTGGCCAATGTAGGTACCATATAGGCTTGAAGTATTGGCCCCAAG
Source organism: Misgurnus anguillicaudatus (assembly GCF_027580225.2). Taxonomy (NCBI): domain Eukaryota; kingdom Metazoa; phylum Chordata; class Actinopteri; order Cypriniformes; family Cobitidae; genus Misgurnus; species Misgurnus anguillicaudatus. The sequence goes on along the minus strand of NW_027395276.1, from coordinate 978,956 downwards.
CAGGTTTGTCCGAGGGTATCAATGCTGGCCCCATCTGACTTAGCCCACATGAACCTGATGTAGAAACTGAAGCCAAGGTGGACTAAACCAATAGCAAGTATTCGTATGGTTGGGTTGAAGAAGTGATGAAGTTAATGAGATAATGAAGACATGAATGAAGTGATGATTGCCCATTAATATAAAACACCTGCTGTTAATAAACAGAATCACTAAAGAAAAGATGAACCAGAGAAAAAAAGAGAGTTTTGTCCAACTCCATTGACTTGTATTAGATGTGCTGTGAGGTACGGTATTACTCCGCGCCGGGAACTTTGTTTGTATTCTTGCAATTGGCAAATGCGGATTAGCGCCACCAACTGGGCTGGAGTGTCTATTATTCAAGCTCTCAACGGAAGAATATACGGGTGTGAGCGTTTACAACGAATGCTAAAACACCTGTTGGAAAGCATCTTTTGCAGCGATTTTTGTGTGAGCATATCAGTGAACACCCCTGACCACTCGGTGAGTTTCACATCTTTGTAAACGAAAGTTTAATGCATTTTAGGAAGGATTGTTCCTGTGCACCTATACACCCATTGTAGAGGTGGGAGGTGAAACAACAAATACCCGAAAATTCTCGGGGCAGCCGCATATGTCGAAATTTCAGTCAAAACCGTTCTATTTCATCATAAACAATCTGAAAACAGGGCTTTAAGTGTAAAATACTGAACTTTTCCTTTAACTTTATTACTTCTTCAACCCAACCACACCCATACTTGGCATTGGTTTAGTCCACATTGGCTTCAGTTTCTACATCAGGTTCATGTGGGCCAAGTCAGATGGGACCAGCGGACAAACCCACTTAGGGTCCAAACTTTAAGCCCATGTGGTGCCTACATTGGCCCCACCAAGAAATGTTGGCTTGGTTGCACATGGATCATAAGAAACAAATTTAGTAATATTGTAAAAGTAATACAGACTTTATGAGATTATGGTATAGAATTATATATAAGGAGGATACTGTAGTTTTTCCAGTGCCATATTATCTATGACTCCCAAGCTGTTGTACACGAGGGTGCTGCTGAGCAGAAGAGCCAGACAGAAGATCCAAGTGTCATGTTTCTCATCTCCCTGAAACATTCAGATGAAGTCAGCTGTTGCATGGGGCGGTTTCCCAGACAGGACTTAACCATAGTCCCTGACTAAAATGGACGTCTTGACAGTCTTTACTGAAATCAACTCAGGGACATATATTAAAATATATAATTCAATGTCATTGTTGAATTATATATTACTACACTTCTACAACAACAAAAACATGATACATTTTTGTAAGGGATGAATTAAAGCAATGTATGTCCAAATTACAGGCATACGTACATTCAGAACAGTCGCATTCTTGCATATGTGATATTACTTAAATGTAATATAAAGATCATCTTGAAACCTGTGCCAAAACAATGATGTAAGATGTAGTTGTGAATGCTGTGTTGCCATATATGATGATGATGATGATGGTTTCCTCACCTTGTCCACATCTCCAAGTCCTTCAGTGTCCAGCAGTACCAGAGTGTGTCCTGCTTTAGAGGGATGAGGGACACACCACATCCAGATGCCTTTGGTCTTCGACTCAATAGTGCTACCGAGAGCAAAGCCTGAGACCACAGCAAAATAAAATATAAATTTAGAATTAAAAGGTTTTACCAATCAGCATATAATATCAAAGTATCGCGAGAGCACACTGCTTCATATGGTGTAGAATCGCTCTCGCGGTACTCTGACTGCGCACCTATGCTGCGCACTCAGCAGTGCTTCAAGTCAAAGGAAACGCAACTTCCAACATCTGGATATTTTCCTCCTATACTTTCACATTTTTCCATACGCAAGACTTTGCTTATGTTTTCTCTGACCTGACTGTTGTCCTGCAAGCCGGTTCATGAGGTAAGATTTGCCCGTCCGGTAAAGTCCCACCACAGACACGACCACAACCGGCTCCGTTATCCCGTCCAGAATGGCTTTAGCCTCTTTCTTCACACACAACATCCCCTTTGCATCAGTGTCGATCAAACACACTGGAGCTGACATCACCATCTTACGTGACATCTTAATAAGACACGAGAAAGTACAAAACCTAAAAGAAAAATAAAGCGCATAAAGCTACGACATTAAATATTGGAACCTTTTACAGATCAAACAATTTTAAGAAATACATAACGAAACAAAATAATCAGTATTTTTAGTCACTCTGATGTGAAAAGCCCTGTGTCCGTTAACGGAGTATTTCTCTTTAAAGTTGCTGCTGTATGCTGCTCGAGTCCTGGCTCACGATTGTCTGCTCGATGTTTTTTTCTATGGTAGCCTATCACGTGTTTTTTTTCTTGTCGAAAGTGAAAGTGGACCTTGGTGCTGTTTCAAGGAAACCACGGGGTATATTGTACTCTCATAATACCTGACAAGAATTGCAGGCATTAGGTGAAAGGCTAAGTTTGTTTATAAAGAAAAACACATCACAGCTAACAAACCTAATGAATAACGAGATAACGAAGTGATGATTAAGTGATGAACACCTGCTGATAACAAACACAATCACTGAAGAAAATTGAACGACACAACTGACTTACAGTAGCCAACTGCAGATAACAGTTTAACACATTTAATCTGATTATGTCTGTATGTATGTCTTGTTTTAGCACGAGCTCGCAGTTTGAGCTTTCACAGCTTTTACCCGACTATGAAGACTTGTACTTTTTTCCTTTTTTATATTTGGTTTTAACGTCGTTGATTTAATGAAAACACGTTGAAACCACATGCAACACTCATTGTAACCTACATCAGTGGATCCCAAAGTTTTTCAGCGTGCGGCCCCTCTTGTGTATGGTGCATTCCTTCGCGGCCCCCCAAAGAAAATTTGTGACAAAAAACGGTTCTAAACTCAACATTTTACTAAAACACATTAAATTATACAAAAAAAGTAGTGCTTTTGGTTAGTAGCCTTATTTTTATGTTTAATTACACAGAATTCATGATAAATTAATGTATTTTATAAAATGTCATAAAACTGGGGCCCCCCTGGCACCATCTCGCGGCCCCCCTGGGGCCTCGCCCCCCAGTTTGAAACCCCCTGACCTACATTACAATATATGCCGCGTTATATTTCGTGTTCTGAAATTGATGACGTGTAATGGTTGTTGTGAAATATAACTGGTTAATACTATGGTATCTTTTATATTTTTTATGAGAAATATTTTATTTCCCACTCACACAAAGCGAAATCTGTTGCTTGGCATTTAACTTTGAGCAGGTATTACTTATTCTAACAGCAACCTTACACACCAACTAAAGTTTGAAAAATTGCATCAAGAAAAACCTGACCTTTAACCTTCTTTCTGAAATGAGGCCCCTGATGCTGAAATGCGGACCAAATACGACCACCTGCTGTCTGTGTGCATTTATTCATTTCATCTTAGACTTTTTTATCACGTTAACCTCGCTGTAGGGTTTTATTGCAACCATTTGACGTCACGTATAAAGTTTTGTTCAAGTTTATTAAAATTATGATTTTTGTACTGTTTTTATTTTCACATTCATATTTCCAATCCCAGTTTTAATCTATTGCAGTTTTTTTATTCGCTTTGGCACTATTTTCACAAGTAAGGTGTACATTTTCGAAACCCTTAGTACAAAAATCCAAATCCAAAATCACACTTCACTTGTAACACAGCTAGATATTCTTTCAAAACGTGATGTAATGCTTTCAGTAAGTTGCACATGTTTTCAGTCCACATAATCATTGTTTCAAAAATAAGATTTTTGTAATATGTAATGAGAACATTTGGTTCACTTAAACAACAGTATAATCTTCTTTCAGTTTAGTACTTTTAACAATCAGTTCATTCAACAGCAAACAATGCAACATACATGTTTCAACTAACCCTAACCCTAGTACTATAAAAGACAGATTACACCATTTCACATTAGGCAATACACTTACATTACCCAACATTTACATAATCTATAATTTCCAAAATATCCATTCTATGTGTAATCAAGTGAAGGATCAATAAAGACATCCTCTACAATCATTTGGGCAAATAGTTTTTATTTTTCAGATATAATTGTAACATAGGTATACTTTCTATAATGTAACTAAATGAGAAAAAAGTATAACATTTAGTGCACACATTACATCAAGACTGTCTTAAGCATTTGGCCGTAGATTTATAAACACTGACCTAAAGTAAACAGGGAACCTGGATAAATACGACATCAGCATTAATATTAACATTAGCATTAGTGATCATGTCTATGCACATCTGTATTTAGATGTAGGACTCACAAGACATTTTCTGTACATTCCTAAGAGGAACAGGAAAAGGAACTCTTTAGATCAATCACACCGGTCACTGGGACTTTTCAGTGTTGCAAACTATATCTCATTGAAAGTCACTAAAATCTTGCTGAAATGTTTACAGTAAGAATCAGATAAATTCCAGTTTTTCCTCTGTTTGGTCTGGTCACACGTACAGTACGTACTCATTGACCTTAACTCGGTGGAGTATTTTTCCATTTTCTTTGTTTCACTCCAACTTAATTTTAATAAACTGTTACTGTATTCAAATTACTAAGCCAGTTTAGTTGGATATAGTTTAGGATTAATTTGTGCCAATCCTTGGTTTGGGTACCATGAAAGTAGCTTGGTTTTAAAAAGTGTCCATTGCCGTAGTAACTTACACTACATGGCTAACCTACTCAATGGCAGCTTATGTTCTAGATAAAAAATACAACCAATCAGCTGTGAGCAAAATGACATGTGAGTTACATGACTAATTCACAGTTCACAGTTTGTTTTTTGTAATTGTGTGTACATTTACGCACAAACCCTTTAGGAAAACGAACCATGGTTTTATCATAGTAAAAGTGTAGTATGTGGATTAATTTTCATTTGTGTCACCATATGTTTACTAAAATATCATTGTTAAACTATGAGTCACATAGACTGTTCATGTCATTCACTGACATTTAAATGCTGTTGAGCAGGTTTTTATGAATTTCTTTTTGTTGATGTATGTTTATGTATTATTTACATTTAGCTTTAGTTACTAGATTCTATAACTTTGTTTTAATTTGACATTTTCTATTGCTTTCTGCTTTCACTTTAACTCTTTTGTATTTTTTAATAGTATAGTGCAGTGCTTCTCAAATAGTGGGGCGGGACCCCCAGGGGGGCTCGAAGCGACACCAGGGGGGGCGCGCGAGACCCCAGGGAAAATACTTTTTCAGGAAGTGATTTTTAAAGACATTAAACCCCAATCACGCTGTAAACCGCTTGTGTTATTTATTAATTATATTTAATTTTTCAGTATCAAATGGTCAAAAAATATTATACTTTAAATAAGGATTGATTTTTTTATTTCAGGCAAATTGATGCATTTTAAGTCTTTTCTGTTACAGACTAAAAAACAATGTTATTCTTTGTTGTAAGTTGATCGATATTTCTTTTTTTGTGTTTTCTTTTTGTGTTTTCTCAATGTTACAAGGATACAATGTTTTGCAGATGTGTAATTTTATAGGCAAATTATACTATTTACAGTCGCGGCGGAGAGTTGGGGGGGCGCGAAATGTTTACCTCTTCCTAGGGGGGGCGTGACAGAAAATAACTGAGAAGCACTGGTATAGTGTAATATTGCTATATGTTAGGAAGGTAGTCCAAAGCGCCAACCTCAAGTATAAACCTTCAAGTTTTTTAAAGGTTTGGATGTCCCCTGCTGGTCATTTTAGGGAACTGCACTCAAAACAAAATCCTATGGTTATTGTTTGACTGGCCATCTGTCCGGTGTAACCTGCCTGGCCTGCAGCCCTCCCTAGACCCTGAAGGGGTTAAAAAAATTTGAAGAATGGATGCGGTGCTGACTCAATTTTGGTTATGACCCAAGGCATTGAACTTGAAAGCAGCTTTGTTCTAAATAATATACTGAGTACACATGCATTCTTGATTAGTCATGACTAGATTTATGCTGATCTCAAAATATGTTTTATTAATTTTTTTCTAATATAATATCTAGATATGGTTAAACAGCAGTGTTTATCTTTTGATAATGACATGTGTTTTGCTACAATATCATCTGTCATGATGAACCACATTCTTATTCACTTTATTTGTTGATATTGTAAAATATGAGATGTCTCCAGATGATTTAGTTTTCTCTAAATATTGTGTATTTTTGTTTTACTTTCAGTCCAGAAAGAAAATAGTACATAAAGAAAAATCTTACATTTTATTTTGAAATCAATTTCTTCTGTCACTTGATGTATTTCTTATCATAAAAGCAATTTCTCAAAATGTTTAAACAAATTTTATATGCTTTGGGGCATCCATGCATATATATATATATATATATGCATGCACCATTATGGTGATTATTGTTTGCTTTAGTTGGGCCCCTGACTTTAGTGTTTTAATGTTAAGTTTTCTTTGGCTGTTGAAGCATGTTTTAAGATACATCTGCTATTGCAAAGAAAACTTAGATCTAAGCGATTTACCTAAATTAAATTTGCTTGTATGTGTGTGCGGTGTTAACGATGTGCACAAATAGGTGATATTTTTCTGTTTACCTTGTCACAGTGAATTTACAAACCAGACAATTATAGCATGTAAAGCAGCTTAATTTTATATCATCTTGACATCTTCATAAAAAGCAACCAATATCAACTTAACTTTGAAACACATCTTTCTTTTACAAGGCACATGCATTTCTAAACACATACAAACACTAAGAAAAGAAAGATTTTCCTTAGTGAATATCAAGGGCTTAACTAAAGCAAACACTGAACACCACAATGGTGGTTTATTGCATTTTTTTATATTAAAGGAGGGTGCAAGCCTGTTTAAATGATCCATGTTGGAAAGTGTTATAGGAGTGCAAACATCCTGCAGTGTATTCTGGGATTTAGTCTCTTTTTTTTATTATTATTTTTATTTTTTTGCTTTGCATCTACAGTAAGATCTGTTTTCTGGATGTCATATGATTTTTTTTCTGAGAAGGTTAAACAGTTTGCTATGCATTTTCTAGCAGCCATTTTTTCTAGTTTTTATTCAGCTTTATTTTGTTTTTAATTAATTACTACATTTTAAAAACTACATCCATAATTCTGAAGAGGGATACTCCATTCAGAGACATCACTGTTTCCATGGAAAAAGCAAAAATGTCCCACTCCCATTTCACTGTGTCATGTTGTGTCTAAGAACACCACTAACCCGGGGTAAATTTACTGTAGCACATGGCCTCTGTGGCTTATCGCTTTAATGTCGAAATTGAAAACATATGTTTTAAACTTCCAATAATAGCACAGGTATTAGGAAGCGGAAATCCCAGAACTGCTATATTCACATAGCCAGAGAGATGTGATACAGTAATAGTCGCCCATATTGCCTGTGTATCTCAGCTGCTATGCACCAGTCGAGCATCCTCGTACATTCCTGAGTGCATCTATTAGAACCTCTCATTTTATGTCACATCAAATAAATATGTTCTGAACCTCCTGAAAGCTCCTAACAAATCCAGTGTTTGACAGCAGCTCTTCAGAGAGATGTTAAAGTAGCTGCAGGCGTAGGCAAAGACCCTCAGCAGGACACCTTCGTTCAAATACTACAGAGATGTTTTATCTCTCTGTTGGTTTTCTTTTGCTTTTCATCTCGGGCTTTAGACAGCGAGGGTGGCTTGTTAGCGCACCGTCTCGTCTGTGTCCGTGACAAGGGCGCTAGGTAGGGGGTGAGAGCTTAAAAGTCATACGATTTGACAGAAACACTTGTATTTACACTTTATTCACAGCATGGTGTTTCTACTAGAAGTGCTTTTTACAAATGAATTGTAGATTTGGAGAGGGTTTTTTTTTCTAAGTGGAATACTTGCATCTAAAGAATGCATTAAATACAGTGTATAATGTCGAGTGTAATTTGACATTGTTCTTGTGTATTCAGTCACAATACCTCTTTACATAAGGAAATCCTTTTGGTGAAGCATAAATGTCTATTGGGGCTGATTTAATCTTAAAACGTATACATGGGTCAGAAATGAATAATGGCATCCATTTATCTTTTATAGAAGTGGTCTGATCTGACATGCCAGGAATTCCTCAAGTGTCTTTGATCATGTAAGATAATTGTTTTCACATTTCTTTTTCTATTTTTGTGTAGTTTACACATCCCTAGTTTACATGTGTGTGTCATATGTAGTTATGTGAGACCATTAATCTTTCGCTGCCGACGTCACTCCGATGATATTTCCTCCTGAATATTTCAGGCAGTTTTAAATGTGTAGTTATTTTATATTTGCTTTATGCAGACATTGTTTTTATATAGAGTTTATTACAATTATTTTACGGTAAAATATATACAAAATTTATGATTTAAATTATGATAATTACATATGACATACATTACAACAAAATTAGGACATCTAAAATGTCCTGGGACAATTTTGTTAGATTATAATATTTCTGTAGAAATTACAGTATTTCTGTTGCTGGTTGCCAGTAATTTACTGTAGATTTAAATTTACACTGTAAAAAAAATCTGTAGAAATTGCAGCTGGGTTGCTGGTAACTTACCGTAGATTTAAATTTATGTTATTTGCTGGCAACATTTTGTTCACAGTTAAATAACATTTAACATATAAAAGTCTTTACAGAGTAAAACTAAAAAAACAGCATCAAGCAAAACTATCTGGGAAACAAAATCTGAAGCAAAAAAACAGAAAAAGGTTAATGATGATTTCTGGTTCCCAGAATGCTTTGTATGAGGCTGTTATTGTATAGTTTTATTCTGTAAAGATAAAGACTTGTTAATATTTAAAATGTATTTAACTTTGAACAAACTCTTGGCAGTAGATAACATAAATTTTAATCGAAAATTTAAATTAAAATAAAAAAATAAATAAATTTAAAATCTGTAAATTACCGGCAACCCAGCTGCAATAACATTGTAATTTCTACAAATTTTTTTTTACAGTGTATGTTTTTTACCGGCAAGAGTTTGTTCAAAGTTAAATGCACATTAAATAGCATTCTAGGAAGCAAAATGAAAGAAAAAAAATTGGTTCACAGAATGCTTTGCATAAGGCTATTGTTTTATAGTTTTATTCTGTAAAGATAAAGAGTTGTTAATGTTTAATTTTCATTTAACTTTAAACAAACTCTTGCCAGTAAGTTACTGGGAACCACCTACATAACTACAGTAAAAAATGTACAGTGCTAACCAAAGGATGGTTAGATACGTACACACACAATTTAAACAATCATTAATTATTAATAATAGTTAATAAAACATAATAAAAGTATTTAGAAACAATGTCTAATTGTAGTTTCTAACCCGCATATGCATTGTAGGTATGAAGTCTGAGTTTAATATACAATTCAGTCCATAATGACTGCTATCAGAGTCTCATTATAATCAGTGAGCAGAAAGCAGATGCAACCTAAATACTGATTCCACTGGGCACATGTTTCCTAAAATAAATATAGATCAATCCCTATAGATCAATGACCTTCCTATTTGATGACATATTATCTCATATAGGACAGTGGATGCTGGGGCTGGTAAACACTATGATCAGTCTTTGTTACATTTCTCTGGAGTACAAATGTTGAAATAACCCAAGTATATGCAAATATGTACAGTATGCAATATATAAATATGCATGATGTGCATGGACGTTTGCCACAGTTCTGAGGTTAATAAACAACCAAGAGAAGACACAAACAGAAATTATGCTTTTTAAAATTAACATCCACATATTTTAATATATATTAAATGTAATAGTTAAGTTTTAATAGCTTTTAATTTATATTGCTTTATGATTAATATAGATGCAATGTTTTATGAAAACCAATCTCAAAACCAATGTGCCAGTAATCCTCACTTACACACCTTTATGAAAGGTTTACTCACATGGTATTATTTATTACAGGAAAAAGTTTAAAATCAAACCAACAATAATTTTATTTTAATTGTCTTTTAACTGATTTGTGAAATACTTCTGAAATCCGTGTCACTTTTTGCTGTTCTTATTACAGCCACCAGAGTGCGCTCTGATCACAGACTACACCATAACTCATGCTTTAGAACGAGACATCACTCGTTGCCTGTTACAAAAACTTTTATATTATGCCGAAAGAGTCATCTGTTGAAATAATTTTTGTGTCATTGATTTCTCTAATTAATTAAATTCAGGATAATTGTGTTAATCATAATTTAGAACTCAAGTCACATTAAAATATAATATTCTTGCCCATGCACTGCCAATCTGTTTGACTCATGCTTTTTATTAAAGCTTTGCATAATTTAAATAATCAGTAACATTGATTTTAGCTTAGGGCACACCTTTTGATCTCACTCCATGTCACACCTTACCTCTCTCCATTTTACACTCCAAGTCACTCCTCGTTGATCTCACACAATGTCACACTCCTTCGGATCTCTTACCACGTAACATCCCTCCTGATTTTACTCTGTCACACCCTTCTGATTTCACTCCATGCCACACCCTTATCTCACTTCACACTTCACTTACCTTTTGATCCCACTCCATGTCACATCCCTTCTAATCTCTAATCTCTCCACATCACACTCCAAGTCACTCCTCCTTAATCTCAAACAATGTTACACCCTTTCTGATCTCTCGCCACATCACACCATACTGATTTTACTCCATTCTACACCCTTATATCACTCCACTTCACACCCTTCCTGATTTTACTCCATGTCACTCCCTTCTGATCTCACTCCGGGCCACACCCTTATCTCACTCCACTTCACACACCCTTCGTGATTTTACTCCAAGTCACTCCCTTCTGATCTCACTAATTGCCACACCCTTATCTCACTCCACTTCCCCCTTCTGATTTTACTCCATGTCACTCCCTTTTGATCTCACTCCATGCCACACCCTTATCTCACTCCACTTCACACCCCTTCTGATTTTACTCCATGTCACTCTCTTCTGATCTCACTTCATGCCACACCCTTATCTCACTCCACTTCACACCCTCTGATTTTACTCCATGTCACTCCCTTCTGATCTCACTCCATGCCACACCCTTATCTCACTCCACTTCACACCCTCTGATTTTACTCCATGTCACTCCCTTCTGATTTCACTCCATGCCACACCCTTATCTCACTTCACACTTCACTTACCTTTTGATCCCACTCCATGTCACATCCCTTCTAATCTCTCCACATCACACTCCAAGTCACTCCTCCTTAATCTCAAACAATGTTACACCCTTTCTGATCTCTCGCCACATCACACCATACTGATTTTACTCCATTCTACACCCTTATATCACTCCACTTCACACCCTTCCTGATTTTACTCCATGTCACTCCCTTCTGATCTCACTCCGGGCCACACCCTTATCTCACTCCACTTCACACACCCTTCGTGATTTTACTCCAAGTCACTCCCTTCTGATCTCACTAATTGCCACACCCTTATCTCACTCCACTTCCCCCTTCTGATTTTACTCCATGTCACTCCCTTTTGATCTCACTCCATGCTACACCCTTATCTCACTACACTTCACACCCCTCCTGAGTTTACTCCATGTCACTCCCTTCTGATCTCACTTCATGCCACACCCATATCTCACTCCACTTCACACCCCTCCTGATTCTACTCCATGCCACTAACTCCATGCCACACTCTTATCTCACTCCACTTCACACCCTTCCTGATTTTACTCCATGTCACTCCCTTCTGATCTCACTCCATGCCACACCCTTGTCTCACTCCACTTCACACCCTCCTGATTTTACTTCATGTCACTCCCTTCTGATCTCACTCCATGCCACAGTCTTATCTTACTCCAATTCACATCCTTCCTGATTTTACTCCAAGTCACTCTCTTCTGATCTCACTAATTGCCACACCCTTATCTCACTCCACTTCACACCCCTCATGATTTTACTCCATGTCACTCCCTTCTGATCTCACTCCATGCCACACTCTTATCTCACTCCACTTCACACCCTTCCTGATTTTACTCCATGTCACTCCCTTCTGATCTCACTCCATGCCACACTCTTATCTCACTCCACTTCACACCCTTCCTGATTTTACTCCATGTCACTTACTCCATGCCACACTCTTATCTCACTCCACTTCATACCCTTCCTGATTTTACTCCGTCACTCCCTTCTGATCTCACTCCATGCCACACCCTTGTCTCACTCCACTTCACATCCTCTGATTTTACTCCATGTCACTCTCTTCTGATCTCACTCCATACCACACTCTTATCTCACTCCACTTCACACTCCTCCTGATTTTACTCCATGTCACTCCCTTCTGATTTCACTCCATACCACACTGTTATCTCACTCCACTACACACCCTTCCTGATTTTACTCCATGTCACTCCCTTCTGATCTCACTCCATGCCACACCATTATCTCACTCCACTTCACACCCTCTGATTTTACTCCATGTCACTCCCTTCTGATCTCACTCCATGCCACACCCTTATCTCACTCCACTTCACACCCTCTGTACTCCAAGTCACTCCCTTCTGATCTCACTAATTGCCACACCCTTATCTCACTCCACTTCCCCCTTCTGATTTTACTCCATGTCACTCCCTTTTTATCTCACTCCATGCTACACCCTTATCTCACTACACTTCACACCCCTCCTGAGTTTACTCCATGTCACTCCCTTCTGATCTCACTTCATGCCACACCCATATCTCACTCCACTTCACACCCCTCCTGATTCTACTCCATGCCACTAACTCCATGCCACACTCTTATCTCACTCCACTTTACACCCTTCCTGATTTTACTCCATGTCACTCCCTTCTGATCTCACTCCATGCCACACCCTTGTCTCACTCCACTTCACACCCTCCTGATTTTACTTCATGTCACTCCCTTCTGATCTCACTCCATGCCACAGTCTTATCTTACTCCAATTCACATCCTTCCTGATTTTACTCCAAGTCACTCTCTTCTGATCTCACTAATTGCCACACCCTTATCTCACTCCACTTCACACCCCTCATGATTTTACTCCATGTCACTCCCTTCTGATCTCACTCCATGCCACACTCTTATCTCACTCCACTTCACACCCTTCCTGATTTTACTCCATGTCACTCCCTTCTGATCTCACTCCATGCCACACTCTTATCTCACTCCACTTCACACCCTTCCTGATTTTACTCCATGTCACTTACTCCATGCCACACTCTTATCTCACTCCACTTCACACCCTTCCTGATTTTACTCCATGTCACTCCCTTCTGATCTCACTCCATGCCACACCCTTGTCTCACTCCACTTCACACCCTCCTGATTTTACTTCATGTCACTCCCTTCTGATCTCACTCCATGCCACAGTCTTATCTTACTCCAATTCACATCCTTCCTGATTTTACTCCAAGTCACTCTCTTCTGATCTCACTAATTGCCACACCCTTATCTCACTCCACTTCACACCCCTCATGATTTTACTCCATGTCACTCCCTTCTGATCTCACTCCATGCCACACTCTTATCTCACTCCACTTCACACCCTTCCTGATTTTACTCCATGTCACTCCCTTCTGATCTCACTCCATGCCACACTCTTATCTCACTCCACTTCACACCCTTCCTGATTTTACTCCATGTCACTTACTCCATGCCACACTCTTATCTCACTCCACTTCATACCCTTCCTGATTTTACTCCGTCACTCCCTTCTGATCTCACTCCATGCCACACCCTTGTCTCACTCCACTTCACATCCTCTGATTTTACTCCATGTCACTCTCTTCTGATCTCACTCCATACCACACTCTTATCTCACTCCACTTCACACCCCTCCTGATTTTACTCCATGTCACTCCCTTCTGATTTCACTCCATACCACACTGTTATCTCACTCCACTACACACCCTTCCTGATTTTACTCCATGTCACTCCCTTCTGATCTCACTCCATGCCACACCCTTATCTCACTCCACTTCACACCCTCTGATTTTACTCCATGTCACTCCCTTCTGATCTCACTCCATGCCACACCCTTATCTCACTCCACTTCACACCCTCTGATTTTACTCCATGTCACTCCCTTCTGATTTCACTCCATGCCACACCCTTATCTCACTTCACACTTCACTTACCTTTTGATCCCACTCCATGTCACATCCCTTCTAATCTCTCCACATCACACTCCAAGTCACTCCTCCTTAATCTCAAACAATGTTACACCCTTTCTGATCTCTCGCCACATCACACCATACTGATTTTACTCCATTCTACACCCTTATATCACTCCACTTCACACCCTTCCTGATTTTACTCCATGTCACTCCCTTCTGATCTCACTCCGGGCCACACCCTTATCTCACTCCACTTCACACACCCTTCGTGATTTTACTCCAAGTCACTCCCTTCTGATCTCACTAATTGCCACACCCTTATCTCACTCCACTTCCCCCTTCTGATTTTACTCCATGTCACTCCCTTTTGATCTCACTCCATGCTACACCCTTATCTCACTACACTTCACACCCCTCCTGAGTTTACTCCATGTCACTCCCTTCTGATCTCACTTCATGCCACACCCATATCTCACTCCACTTCACACCCCTCCTGATTCTACTCCATGCCACTAACTCCATGCCACACTCTTATCTCACTCCACTTCACACCCTTCCTGATTTTACTCCATGTCACTCCCTATGGAGCCACACCCTTATCTCACTCCACTTCCCCCTTCTGATTTTACTCCATGTCACTCCCTTTTGATCTCACTCCATGCTACACCCTTATCTCACTACACTTCACACCCCTCCTGAGTTTACTCCATGTCACTCCCTTCTGATCTCACTTCATGCCACACCCATATCTCACTCCACTTCACACCCCTCCTGATTCTACTCCATGCCACTAACTCCATGCCACACTCTTATCTCACTCCACTTCACACCCTTCCTGATTTTACTCCATGTCACTCCCTTCTGGTCTCACTCCATGCCACACCCTTGTCTCACTCCACTTCACACCCTCCTGATTTTACTTCATGTCACTCCCTTCTGATCTCACTCCATGCCACAGTCTTATCTTACTCCAATTCACACCCTTCCTGATTTTACTCCATGTCACTCCCTTCTGATCTCACTCTTATCTCACTCCACTTCATACCCTTCCTGATTTTACTCCGTCACTCCCTTCTGATCTCACTCCATGCCACACCCTTGTCTCACTCCACTTCACATCCTCTGATTTTACTCCATGTCACTCTCTTCTGATCTCACTCCATACCACACTCTTATCTCACTCCACTTCACACCCCTCCTGTTTTTACTCCATGTCACTCCCTTCTGATTTTACTCCATACCACACTGTTATCTCACTCCACTACACAACCTTCCTGATTTTACTCCATGTCACTCCCTTCTGATCTCACTCCATGCCACACCCTTATCTCACTCCACTTCACACCCTCTGATTTTACTCCATGTCACTCCCTTCTGATCTCACTCCATGCCACACCCTTATCTCACTCCACTTCACACCCTCTGATTTTACTCCATGTCACTCCCTTCTGATTTCACTCCATGCCACACCCTTATCTCACTTCACACTTCACTTACCTTTTGATCCCACTCCATGTCACATCCCTTCTAATCTCTAATCTCTCCACATCACACTCCAAGTCACTCCTCCTTAATCTCAAACAATGTTACACCCTTTCTGATCTCTCGCCACATCACACCATACTGATTTTACTCCATTCTACACCCTTATATCACTCCACTTCACACCCTTCCTGATTTTACTCCATGTCACTCCCTTCTGATCTCACTCCGGGCCACACCCTTATCTCACTCCACTTCACACACCCTTCGTGATTTTAATTGCCACACCCTTATCTCACTCCACTTCCCCCTTCTGATTTTAATCCATGTCACTCCCTTTTGATCTCACTCCATGCTACACCCTTATCTCACTACACTTCACACCCCTCCTGAGTTTACTCCATGTCACTCCCTTCTGATCTCACTTCATGCCACACCCATATCTTACTCCACTTCACACCCCTCCTGATTCTACTCCATGCCACTAACTCCATGCCACACTCTTAGCTCACTCCACTTCACACCCTTCCTGATTTTACTCCATGTCACTTACTCCATGCCACACTCTTATCTCACTCCACTTCACACCCTTCCTGATTTTACTCCATGTCACTCCCTTCTGATCTCACTCCATGCCACACCCTTGTCTCACTCCACTTCACACCCTCCTGATTTTACTTCATGTCACTCCCTTCTGATCTCACTCCATGCCACAGTCTTATCTTACTCCAATTCACATCCTTCTGATTTCACTCCATACCACACTGTTATCTCACTCCACTACACACCCTTCCTGATTTTACTCCATGTCACTCACTTCTGAACTCACTCCATGCCCCACACCCTTATCTCACTCCACGTCACACTCCCCTCACCTTTTCTCACTGCATGTCACATTCCTTCTAATCTCACATCACACCCCTTCTGATTTCATGTCACATCACACCCTACTTGACTTCACATCACTCCCCTTTTTGATCCCACTCCAAGCCACACCTTTCTTATCTCCTTCCACATCACACTCGATGTCACCCCCTTCTGATCTCACTCCAAGCCACACCCTTCTTATCTCTCTCCACATCACAGTCCAAGTCACACCCTTTTGATCTCACTCCAAGCAACACCCTTATTAACTCTCTCAACATCAGACTCCAAGTCACTCCTCCTTAATCTCAAACAATGTTGCACCCTTTTTGATCTCTTGCCACATCACACCATCCTGCTTTTACTCCATTCCACACCCTTATGTCACTCCACTTCACACCCCTCCTTATTTTACTCCATGTCACTCACTTCTGATCTCACTCCATGCCACACTCTTATCTCACTCCACTTCGGACTCCCCTCACCTTTTCTCACTGCATGTCACATTCCTTCTAATCTCACATCACACCCCTTCTGATTTCACGTCACATCACACCCTATTTGACTTCACATCACTCCCCTTTCTGATCTCACTCCAAGCCACACCCTTCTTATATCCTTCCACATCACACTCCAAGTCACTCCCCTTCTGATCTCACTCCTGATCTCACTCCAAGCCACACCCTTCTTATTTTTCTCCACATCACACTCCAAGTCACTCCCCTTCTGATCTCACTCTAAGCCACACCCTTCTTATCTCTTTCCATGTCACACTCCAAGTCACGGCCTTTGATCTCACAATATCACACCCTTTCTGATCTCACGCCACATCACACCCCTTCTAATTTCACTCCATGTCCCGCCCTTCTGATCTCACTCCATGTCACTTCTGTTCTTACTTCACAATATATAAATATGCATGATGTGCATGGACGTTTGCCACAGTTCTGAGGTTTATAAACAACCAAGAGAAGACACAAACACAAATTATGCTTTTTATAATTAACATCCACATATTTTAATATATATTAAATGTAATAGTTAAGTTTTAATAGCTTTTAATTTATATTGCTTTATGATTAATATAGATGCAATGTTTTATGAAAACCAATCTCAAAACCAATGTGCCAGTAATCCTCACTTACACACCTTTATGAAAGGTTTACTCACATAGCATTATTTATTTCAGGAAAAAGTTTAAAATCAAACCAACAATAATTTTATTTTAATTGTCTTTTAACTGATTTATGAAATACTTCTGAAATCCGTGTCACTTTTTGCTGTTCTTATTACAGCCACCAGAGTGCGCTCTGATCACAGACTACACCATAACTCATGTTTTAGAACGAGACATCACTCGTTGCCTGTTACAAAAACTTTTATATTATGCCGAAAGAGTCATCTGTTGAAATAATTTTTGTGTCATTGATTTCTCTAATTAATTAAATTCAGGATAATTGTGTTAATCATAATTTAGAACTCAAGTCACATTAAAATATAATATACTTGCCCATGCACTGCCAATCTGTTTGACTCATGCTTTTTATTAAAGCTTTGCATAATTTAAATAATCAGTAACATTGATTTTAGCTTATGTCACTCCCTTTTGATCTCACTCCATGCTACACCCTTATCTCACTACACTTCACACCCCTCCTGAGTTTACTCCATGCCACTAACTCCATGCCACACTCTTATCTCACTCCACTTCACACCCTTCCTGATTTTACTCCATGTCACTTACTCCATGCCACACTCTTATCTCACTCCACTTCACACCCTTCCTGATTTTACTCCATGTCAAAAAGTTTAAAATCAAACCAACAATAATTTTATTTTAATTGTCTTTTAACTGATTTATGAAATACTTCTGAAATCCGTGTCACTTTTTGCTGTTCTTATTACAGCCACCAGAGTGCGCTCTGATCACAGACTACACCATAACTCATGTTTTAGAACGAGACATCACTCGTTGCCTGTTACAAAAACTTTTATATTATGCCGAAAGAGTCATCTGTTGAAATAATTTTTGTGTCATTGATTTCTCTAATTAATTAAATTCAGGATAATTGTGTTAATCATAATTTAGAACTCAAGTCACATTAAAATATAATATACTTGCCCATGCACTGCCAATCTGTTTGACTCATGCTTTTTATTAAAGCTTTGCATAATTTAAATAATCAGTAACATTGATTTTAGCTTAGGGCACACCTTTTGATCTCACTCCATGTCACACCTTACCTCTCTCCATTTTACACTCCAAGTCACTCCTCGTTGATCTCACACAATGTCACACTCCTTCGGATCTCTTACCACGTAACATCCCTCCTGATTTTACTCTGTCACACACTTCTGATTTCACTCCATGCCACACTCTTATCTCACTTCACACTTCACTTACCTTTTGATCCCACTCCATGTCACATCCCTTCTAATCTCTAATCTCTCCACATCAGACTCCAAGTCACTCCTCCTTAATCTCAAACAATGTTACACCCTTTCTGATCTCTCGCCACATCACACCATACTGATTTTACTCCATTCTACACCCTTACATCACTCCACTTCACACCCTTCCTGATTTTACTCCATGTCACTCCCTTCTGATCTCACTCCGGGCCACACCCTTATCTCACTCCACTTCACACACCCTTCGTGATTTTACTCCAAGTCACTCCCTTCTGATCTCACTAATTGCCACACCCTTATCTCACTCCACTTCCCCCTTCTGATTTTACTCCATGTCACTCCCTTTTGATCTCACTCCATGCTACACCCTTATCTCACTACACTTCACACCCCTCCTGAGTTTACTCCATGCCACTAACTCCATGCCACACTCTTATCTCACTCCACTTCACACCCTTCCTGATTTTACTCCATGTCACTTACTCCATGCCACACTCTTATCTCACTCCACTTCACACCCTTCCTGATTTTACTCCATGTCACTTACTCCATGCCACACTCTTATCTCACTCCACTTCACACCCTTCCTGATTTTACTCCATGTCACTCCCTTCTGATCTCACTCCATGCCACACCCTTGTCTCACTCCACTTCACACCCTCCTGATTTTACTTCATGTCACTCCCTTCTGATCTCACTCCATGCCACAGTCTTATCTTACTCCAATTCACATCCTTCCTGATTTTACTCCAAGTCACTCTCTTCTGATCTCACTAATTGCCACACCCTTATCTCACTCCACTTCACACCCCTCATGATTTTACTCCATGTCACTCTCTTCTGATCTCACTAATTGCCACACCCTTATCTCACTCCACTTCACACCCTTCCTGATTTTACTCCATGTCACTCCCTTCTGATCTCACTCCATGCCACACTCTTATCTCACTCCACTTCACACCCTTCCTGATTTTACTCCATGTCACTTACTCCATGCCACACTCTTATCTCACTCCACTTCATACCCTTCCTGATTTTACTCCATGTCACTCCCTTCTGATCTCACTCCATGCCACACCCTTGTCTCACTCCACTTCACATCCTCTGATTTTACTCCATGTCACTCTCTTCTGATCTCACTCCATACCACACTCTTATCTCACTCCACTTCACACCCCTCCTGATTTTACTCCATGTCACTCCCTTCTGATTTCACTCCATACCACACTGTTATCTCACTCCACTACACACCCTTCCTGATTTTACTCCATGTCACTCCCTTCTGATCTCACTCCATGCCACACCCTTATCTCACTCCACTTCACACCCTCTGATTTTACTCCATGTCACTCCCTTTTGATCTCACTCCATGCCACACTCTTATCTCACTCCACTTCACACCCCTCCTGATTTTACTCCATGTCACTCCCTTCTGATTTCACTCCATACCACACTGTTATCTCACTCCACTACACACCCTTCCTGATTTTACTCCATGTCACTCACTTCTGAACTCACTCCATGCCCCACACCCTTATCTCACTCCACGTCACACTCCCCTCACCTTTTCTCACTGCATGTCACATTCCTTCTAATCTCACATCACACCCCTTCTGATTTCATGTCACATCACACCCTACTTGACTTCACATCACTCCCCGTTTTGATCCCACTCCAAGCCACACCTTTCTTATCTCCTTCCACATCACACTCGATGTCACCCCCTTCTGATCTCACTCCAAGCCACACCCTTCTTATCTCTCTCCACATCACAGTCCAAGTCACACCCTTTTGATCTCACTCCAAGCAACACCC
The DNA here is from genome assembly GCF_027580225.2 of Misgurnus anguillicaudatus. Classification (NCBI taxonomy): domain Eukaryota; kingdom Metazoa; phylum Chordata; class Actinopteri; order Cypriniformes; family Cobitidae; genus Misgurnus; species Misgurnus anguillicaudatus. The sequence continues at coordinate 958,262 of NW_027395276.1, read as the reverse complement.
TTATTAACTCTCTCAACATCAGACTCCAAGTCACTCCTCCTTAATCTCAAACAATGTTGCACCCTTTTTGATCTCTTGCCACATCACACCATCCTGCTTTTACTCCATTCCACACCCTTATGTCACTCCACTTCACACCCCTCCTTATTTTACTCCATGTCACTCACTTCTGATCTCACTCCATGCCACACTCTTATCTCACTCCACTTCGGACTCCCCTCACCTTTTCTCACTGCATGTCACATTCCTTCTAATCTCACATCACACCCCTTCTGATTTCACGTCACATCACACCCTATTTGACTTCACATCACTCCCCTTTCTGATCTCACTCCAAGCCACACCCTTCTTATATCCTTCCACATCACACTCCAAGTCACTCCCCTTCTGATCTCACTCCTGATCTCACTCCAAGCCACACCCTTCTTATTTTTCTCCACATCACACTCCAAGTCACTCCCCTTCTGATCTCACTCTAAGCCACACCCTTCTTATCTCTTTCCACGTCACACTCCAAGTCACGGCCTTTGATCTCACAATATCACACCCTTTCTGATCTCACGCCACATCACACCCCTTCTAATTTCACTCCATGTCCCGCCCTTCTGATCTCACTCCATGTCACTTCTGTTCTTACTTCACTTTGGATAAAAGCATAAAAGCAGATAAAAGCATCTGCTAAATGCCTAAATGTTATTGTTCTTATCTCACTCCACGCCACACTCTTTCTGATCTCACTCCATGCCACAGCCCTTCTGATCCCTCTCTATGTCACATCTTTTGATCTCAATTCTTTGGCTGCCTGTAGCTGCCTTCATTAAACTTAAATCTCTGATGCTGGCCTTAGAGACAGCAACTGAAACTTCTTAAGATATACATCTCCTCTCACCATTTACTCTTGTTAAATGAGCGACGGCTGGTTGTTCCATCACAATGATGTACTTTGTTTATCCTGTTTATCTTCTTTTGGATAGTGTTTATTATTGTTTATTTTGTTGCTCTCTGGTGGAATGAGCTGCCAGTCTCTTCCTTGATCTCAAGAGTCGATCAAAACCTTCAAGAGACAACTTAAAACATACTTTTCTGCATTCAGCTAACAAATCCCTAACTTAGCACTGTTTAATATTGATGGTCATGTTAATTTTTCTATGTTGTTCAGCCTGAGTTCTACACTTACCAGGGCTGTGCAATATACAAAATTATAGAAACATATAACTATTTGCATATTGCAATGGTTTGCAGTAAGTGAGTGATTTAATTTTAGTCATTCAGAAAGTACGGGATATGCATGCATGCTCAATGATAGCAATTATATTTATTTTTGTTTTTTAGTTACATTGTTAAAATGTCTGATTGAATCACTGAAACATGGAAGTTCACTTTCAGAAGTTTTTGTGATGCTTGCTTTTCTGGGAAATATGAAACAAATGTTGATTGTATAATTTTCAAACCAAACACATATTTAAAACAATTTAAATTGATTTAAGATAAATAAATGTCAATTAGCTTAACGAATATCACTTGTGTGTATATATATATATATATATATTTTGTATTGTATTGTATTGTATTGTATTGTATTGTATTATTAATATATTATTATATATAATTTAGCATGTTACAGTCCTTAATATCACACAACCCTAATTCCTACTTGTAAACAATGCTTTGTAGACCATGATTAGTGATGGCTCTTTAGTCAAGCGGTCTCATTTGTAAGTCACTTTGGATAACAGTGTCTGATAAATGAATATATTGTAAAGCTTCTAAAAAATAGAAAAAATTAAAATACTAATTTACAGTATATTACTGTGTTGTATAGTCGCTTTTTATAATATTCCTGTTGGTGTTATCGTGATAATATCTTATCAATTCACAATGTTTACATGAAATTAAAATCACTCTTATCGACTTTCCTAATATTGCTTCCACCGTAAATATGTGCATGCTGTTCCAAAGTCTTAGTAATACTTTCTTAAAATGTTAAACAACCTCGTTTTGTTTATTTTTTGGCGATGTCACAAGCCACACACACACACACACACAAAATTCAAATGGATTAAGGTGACTGAACACTGACACTCAGACATTTTTTCACATATTGTGTAGAGTAGTTAACTCATTTAAATTCATTATACTGGACAGTAAGGATGTGTAATATATATTGTACACGTCCTTAATGAAATTCATTACAACAGTGAATGAGAACAGAGCTGAGACACAACTTGCTGCTGCCCTACAAAAAGACACAACTGAGAATTACTCAAACCAGACAAACATCCTTTATAAAGGGAGTATGGATCTGACCATAATAGTGTTAAAATGGGTTAGTGGATGCATTTTATTGCTCCCATGGGAGCTGTTGGTTACGCTGTTGATGGAGGCATAGCAATTTAGAGCACATAAGAGATTGAGAACTGTCCCTTTGGAGCAATATTCACTGATACCACTGCAACACGAGTGCTGGGATGCAATACTGTAATAGCACAGACAGGCATCAATCACATACTAGGTCAGCTGTCACAATCTTACTGCTTTGAGCACAAACCATAAATACTGTAATGGTACTTCATATTTTCAGAAGTATGCCTGACACTGGGCTCATCTTTAATACAGCGACAAAGTAAAATGGCAAAGTGAAAGTGTCCATGTTTCACTAGACTTAGATGACTTTTTTGTGTGTGTGCAGTTCATTTGTAATATTGTGCAATGGTAATATTTTATATTTTTAATTTATTGTGCAATGGTAATATTCCACCTCTAAAACAATTTTTCCAAACACCTCACACCCGTACATTCTTCCGTTGAGAGCTTGAATAATAGACACTCCAGCCCAGTTGGTGGCGATAATCCACCTTTGCCAATTGCATGAATACAAACAACTCCATTTCCGATCCCGGCGACGGAGTTATACCGTACCTCACAGCACCTCTAATACAAGTCAATGGAGTTGGATAAAAACTACAATAAAACCTGTTGGAAAACATCTTTTGCAGCGATTTTTGTGTGAGCATATCAGTGAACACCCCTGACGACTCGGTGAGTTTCACGTCTTTGTAAACGAAAGTTTAATGCATTTTAGGAAGGATTGTTCCAGTGCACCTATGCAGCCACTGTGAGGGTGGGAGGTTGATCCCACAGAAACCGAAAATTCTCGGTCCAGCAATATATGTCCAAATTTCAGTCAATACCTGTTCTATTTCATCATAAACAACCTGAAAACTTTAAGTGTAAAATACCCAACTTGTCATTTAAATTGTTTGTTCAGATTACTCAGTTTGGCAAGTTGGGTAAACGAGTTGGACAAAAACTTTTGCTTATACAATTGCTTATACAGTATACTCCAATATACTTATTGTTGACATTTACACACTGACAATATACATTAACTTATTTTTAATTTCACATTAAATGCTTGTCAGTAGATTGAACAGTGCACTTTAAGTATATTTTTAAAACACAAGAAGCCATTATGAAAGTAGATATAAAGTTATAATAAAGTAAAAAAAAAATCACTCTTAATGGCAACTTATTACATTTTATTTCAACTTAATATATGATATATTTGAAATTAATTAGACTTAAAGCTGTAGTCTTCGATGTTGAAAATCGGTCGAGAAAGCCTGAGACGGTTAGTACGTTTTAAAAAACTCATCCCGCCCCTCTGTGCTACCTGATCCCTCCCACGGGGAAATGACCAGGGCTGCGTTTCCCGATAACGTTCTCCCTTAGCGCGCTACGAAGACTCTTAAGTTAAACCTTAAATACAGGTTTACCTTTTCTAGGCGCGTTTCCCGAACTGTACCTTAGCGGGTTTCTTAAGGTATACTTTCTTATGTACGACGTTACCAGGTGCTGTCCATGGCGATGGTGCTGAATAGGTTGATATCGATTGCTCGACAATCAATTGTTCACTTTATGTAATAGGTACTTCGCTGCGTTATGAGAGAGCGGTGTTATTTATTAAAGAAACATTTCAGAAATAGAAAAAGTTACATTTATTAGGAATATCTGGTAAAAATATTTCAAATTTAATATAAACCTTGCATATTTTATTTTATATCAAACCCATGCAAAACTCGCAACTTCATGTCCAAAAGTATAATGCATAAACTGCTCCAATGCATCCATTATTCCTTCACTTTAAAGGATAATTTATATTAGGGGTTCCCGATAAATGCGTTGCACAGGGAAATAAGGTCGTGCAAGTCACCTGTCTTGGCATTACACTTAAAATATAGAAAACCAAATTGTTGTTCATTAGTTCACGCGTTTATGTGTTTGGACACTGCGCAAGCAGCGCGTTTACAATGCGGATAACGCTTAATGGGCGCATTTCTGGAGCCGCGCCTGTCTGTTAACCTTAAATATAACATAAAATATATATTATATGATATATAAATATATAGTATGATTGTTTTAGGTTTAAGCTTTGATTAGTTTTAATGTGGAAAATTTGTTGACCTTATACAAGCAATAATCAAGTGGAGCATTTTCTTTTTAATGTTTATAAAGAATATGGCATGCAGTTGCCTCAAAGTTATAAAACATTAAAAAAACTTCGATGCAAAGTCGAATTAACATCCATAATAATATTTAGGAAAATCAACAATTATGATTTCGTGATGAATGTGCTCCAGTGTGGAATGCAATTTTTTTAACTTGATTTGTTTTATTTGCAGCTAAAATAGCCGGTAAACTAAAGATTTAACGGATATGAAATGCACAAATAAAATAGTAAGATTCGCTGTATAGCTGCCTGCCATAGTTTCACCAACTCCTCCACCCAAAATCTTTTTTTAATAGTTTCTTTAGCCTGTAATAATAGTTCACAGCTGATGTTCCTTTGAAAAAAAATATAAAAAATCTAACAACCATCAGTGTAATAATGTCTAATTATGTGAATGTTTTATTCTTTAAATAAATAAAAAATGCCTAATTTAACACGGAGTGTACTTCAACTTTTTTTTAAACAGATATTTAGTTATATAGACTGCAATCTACACAAGTTTTTATCACAGTCATGGCCCCTAGCGGAGTCAAGTGGGATAAGGTATAGCTAAGAGTGCTCCAGACCAACCTTCCGAACGAACGACTTACAGAAGAGATACGTAACTAAGAACGTTTCGGGAAACACGTATTAACGATAAGGTACAGCTTAAGGTACAACTTAAGAACGACGTAGAGCTAAGAAGGTTTCGGGGAACGCAGCCCTGAACAACGTCACTCAGTCAAGCTGTGATTCGCTTAATTATTTAATTATTTTTGTTGAAAGAAAAATTTTGAAGTTGGATTTTTTACAGTGTAAGAATTTACCTTCATTTCTGTTGGGGTATTTTGAGATATTGTCACTAAATTTCCTAAACAATACAGCATGAAGACCTATCATTATTCCACCATGCTTAAGACAAGATCTTTGAAGTATACAGGTCAGGCCATAGATCTGGAATGAAATCCAAAGTACCATATGGAATTTAGACATTAAAAGAGGGAATCATTGTATAAGTCAGACGGTGTTAAACATCTATGAATCAGTCCAGGACTGGTTTGGTCATCCACCAGAAATGAATATCTGGGCAAGGAGAGTAATTTAAGGAAGTTTCAATCCCTCATGATGGTAAAGAGAAACTGTGGATGAGAACAATAGCGCTCATCCTTCATAAATCTTGCTCGTATAATGGGTGGCAGATAGAGGAGCCTTTATTGAAAGAAACTCATATCATTTCTCAGCTGGAGTTGGCCCAAATTTGAGAGACTCAGCAATATGAAAGAAGATTTTAGTCTAATATAAGTGCTGTGTTTGGCACAAACCCGTGCTACTGAGAACACCGTCCGTACAGTACATCATACTGAGAGAAAGCACTGTGATTTGGAAATGCTTTTCTTTGTTAGATGCATAATAATGCATTCACCATAACCCTGCCCTTGTAAAATTGTACTTCATACCATGTAAACCATAGTGTATTAATACCATTCTTTAATTTATTGTGGAAATTATAAAAATACAAATAATATAACATAGATAATGTGTGTTTATATATATGTTTATGTGTTAACTAGGAAAACCTGTTTACTTTCGGATGGGACAAGATGTTCAAATGTCACGAACACACTATTTGGCTGAATCATTTGTAAATATAATGTTATTAGTTAGTATATATTTATATAAAATTTTTGTGCAATATTAAACTGAACCTTTCAAAATGATTCGCAGCATCTGGGTTACCATGTTTTTGAGCATTTGTTGTCTGGGAATAACAAACCTGCAAATGTCGTGACTCAGAATCATGCTTTCGAATGAGCCGTATAATTAACCTGTAAGTTGAGACGAGTTCGAATTGAGGGGGGGCTTGGGTGGTCCGGACCTCCTATAAGCATTAAGGAACCCCCTAAAAAGCACAAAAATATAAATTAGGGGGGTCCCCTGGTTTTTATTTAAATTAAAATACTACACTACATTTAAACGTCTTGTGCTGCGCTGCCACAAAACGATACTGTGCATTATTTGTTTCAATTTTCGCAATAAACTAATCCAAAAGATTTCTCTCTGAAATAAATGTAAACTCTCAAGTGCGCCAATGAGTCAATGTCTCTATGTGTGGATTATTTTCTTATCTAGGGGATTCCCCATAATCTTCCACATAATTCGAACACTGCTTACAGTTCTATCCTGACTGGACCACAGGGCTAAAACAATCCTGAATGCAAAAATACAGCTAACCGTATGATATTTTGGTTCAAAGTGAAAAGAAGAATCTTTTGTTGTTGACATCAAAGACTTTAAATCCACTCAAGCTCTTTACTGCAAATTCCTCACTTGGTAGCAGCCAGCCATATGAGACAGATGCCATCACGGACAAGTGGCTTGACAAGAACCAACATCAAAACCCTAAACAAACTATACAAGATAAAGTTGTGTTTGTTTCATGTGTTTGGCTGGTAAATCACACTGCTGATGCTATATTTACACAATGGTCACATTGTGGAGTATGATTTACATAAGAAAAAGCTAAGACAACAGTAGCTTTATTTTTAAACTAGCTTTTATGATAGTTCTTTTAAAATGAGTAAACATTTTTCATTATTACTAGCAATTTTTTAGTTAAAGAGCAACTATGGTCCAATTTACGATTTTTCATTTCGTTTGATGTGTAAGGGTGTACTCACACTATCCAAATAAACCGTGCTCAGGCACGTTTGACACCCAAAGCCTGGTTAGTTTGACTAGTGTGATCGCTCTGCAACCCGGCCAGGGCGCGCAGGCGCGGAAGGCTATGGTGTGAGCGCATTTGCGCCTGAGCGCAATTCAAAAGGAGAGATGTCAATTGCGCGACCATTCACCTTCATCTACCTTCTTAACCCCCAGGGGTCCAAAAACGCGGGGACGCGTTTTGACGTGTTTTCTCCTTATCATAGCAGAATCAACTTAAAATACTCCATCATTAATAATCAAACACTTACATGTTTGACATCATTTGAAACTCTGAAGGGTCCTCTTTAATTAGTGTACATTTACAATAACAAGAGATCTTTGTGTTTTTGTCAAATAAAGAAAACAAACAGGGTGCGCATTCAGACATTTCTGTCTCCGCCAGCTGTCTCTTAAAACACGTTACAAAAATCAGTTGCAACCCCGCGAATACTCGTCACACAAACATGAAACACATATCCAAAGAAAGCCTGAAATGTCTACTTTTTAACAAGCTAATTATAATCAAAAACAAATATTTCCTGTTTATATAATCTGCATTGAAGTAAAGAGAGTACCGTTTTTCCTGGCTGAGCTCATTATCTCTAATGCGGTCACGCCCTCAGGCTGTTGACATGATAATGAAGAGACGAGCAGTTACAACAATAATAAACAAAGCGTAAAGTTTTATCAGATTTAAAGACCTTACCGCATGTTTGGATTATAAACTTTATACACACGTGAGGAATATCTTCATTTATGTGTGGACATTGAGGAAGAGAAGCGTTTCCTAAGAACTTTCCTAAGTTTAACGTTACCTAAGAAGAAGAACAATGGAAGACGGAATGGAGAAGGATATATTCCTGAAGAAACTGTAAGTCATTTGTCTTCATTTATCCTTGTTTACATGCTTATTTACAAACGAGTAAGCGTGATCACGTAATGGCGGATTTCATTGTTAAATGCTGTACAGTGTTCGACGCAGTTATTCACTTTCGTATCCTTCATGGCAACTTTGAGTAATGCTGCACTGGGGGATCTGCTTTAATATGATATTGTATTCCATACATTGCGCTTTACACGCGACACCATTTTATTATGAGCTCCGCGTTGTTTACACGGAGACGCGAGCTCGCGCACATCCATTTGCAATGTGTTTTTAAAGTTCATACTCGCTTACAGAAACGCGTTTAAAACAGAAGCTAGACGATAAGGGGATGGGCATCTGAAAACAGTCATCTGAAAACAGCTTTTTATATAACTAATCATTACAGATGTTTATCTGAGATACTAATTTAGTTTATGATAGTTTATCTGAATGTAGTGCTATCATTTATCCATCAGATATGTATGTAAGGGTATTTCTGTGGACAATTCATGCTGACAGCTGTTCATAACTCTCTTACAGGTCTGCATCCCTCTCATCAGTACAAAACTATGAAGTGGAAAAACATATTCACACTCTTTGGACATAAAGTTATATGGTAACATGAGCCACATGAAGTTTACAGCTCTGTTGTTTATCAGTTTCTTATACAAGTTAAGTTTTTAAATAGGGTCCTACTGACCTTCATTTCTATTTTGATTAAATTGTTAACTTCTTAATAAATCTCAAACAAACATGTACATTTTGTCCTCACATTCTTTACTCTAAACAAAAAGTGTCTTACAATTTCTAAATCAATATATTGGTTTAGGTAAATCAGTAGGCAGGATGATTTTCACATCATTTTAAAGAAAAAACTCTAAACTACTAGATTCTGTTTAGGAAAGTCTTGTTAAAACATGTTTAGTATGGGTTTTGTGAACTTATATCAGTGACTTAAAATTTTAGCTTTTTAAAAAACCATGCATAAACCTTTTTCTCAACAAACATACAAACATGTACATACATGTAGCTCATATAATATTTTAGCCCAGTTTGCGCTGAACACAGTGGTATGAGACACTTGCCATTATTATGTTTTAAAGTAACTGAAAAAAGACCAAATGTAAGAGCATGTCAGAACCTCTGACAGTGTCCCAAAATGGTCAGACCCCAGAGGGTTAAAAACCTTTTGATGCGCGCAACAACGTTACGTGAATGTCCGAGCTGCACACGTGACAGATCAACTAAGCAATATGATGGCATGTGAGAGGGTTGTGTGTCATTGCACACCAAAAGACTCCTAATAAAAAACACTGACTTAACATTATGATGGGTTCCAGTGTTAAGAGAGCGCTTTTTTCAAAACAATTGCATCTTAATGACGAAAGTGAGCCTGGGCTCGGAACGCTAAAAGTAGGGTGTGAATGTGTGCTTCTGGGGAAGTAGGGAGAGGGGACAATCGCGCTGGGGCATGTTTTGGTTTGGATAATGTGAGTGCGTCCTAAGTGTGTATTACTACGGTATGCAAAAGGTACAAACCCCAAAGTAAGTGATGATACAAGTTATCATTCCCAACGTAAATATCTTTCCTTGGACTACAACAAACGCATGGATTGTAGGCAACAGTTTACTTCCTGGGATTGGTGATGTAGACAAGACCGACATTATCATAATTCCTCCCACTTCGGACTCACAGCCTGTAAGTTAAAATCCTGTTAGCATTGCATTGTGACGAATCTTTTAAACATGGTTAGGAGCGTCACGTTTCTGGTTGACGTCAGAGGTATTCAGGCCAATCACAATGTACAGATTAGCTGGCCAATCAGGGACACAGAGGTTTTCCGATCGATGGGTTTTGTACAAAATCAGTGCGTTTGAGGAAGGCAGGATATCTGGAGCTACAAAAATGTACGGTATGTGGAAAAGAATGTGTTTTTTAACCATATACCACAAGAACACTTGTATTATACCAAATACACAAAATAACTTTGTTTTTTGGCAATAAAATAGGTGCAATTTGAAAATTGTAAAAATTAATTACTACTAATAATACTTTTTTATTAATAATAATAATAATAATAATAAAATCATTTTTTAATAATAATAATAATGATTACTGTAAAAAATTGGTTCAACTTAAGAAAGTAAGATACCTGTTGCCTTAAAATTTTGAGTTAATTCAACTTACTGTTATTAAATATTAGTTGACAACAATTTTTACACGTTTTTTTAGTTAACTAATATTTTAAAGTTGAAGAAACTCAAAAGGCAACCAGGTAACTTGCATTTTTTAAGTTGAAGCAACAAATTATTTTTTTACAGTGTGTGGTTATTCTGTTCTGCTGATGTCACGTTACTAATATTGCACATGCATTGTTAGGAATATGGAAGTCATGAAAATATATATTTTTTAATTTTTACAATTCTTTCTTCATGTTCATTTTTGAAGTTTGGTACTGGGTCGCAAATTAACATTCAGTGAGAATCTTTGACCACTGTTATAAAGCAATTTTACAACTATTTTTCTGTGATGCAAAATACAGAAACCCATTGGTTATTGTCAGTAAGGACCCAAATTTCAGGTCAGCCCAAACACAAAAAGCAAGGAGATGGGAACAAAACATTGCAAACTGTTTCTAGCAAAGCTATATTTACCAATTTTCCATTTTTATCGACTCAAATTTGACAATTTGACTCAAATTGACTCTTATCTTGGCCAAATCATCGGTTGTAATCTCTGGCTATGCTATCAGATGTGTTGTTGATGCTTGAATCTGGGTCTGAACGCTTGCTTGTTAATGCAGAAGCTGCTCTGTAATTCTCTTTGTAAAGCGTTGCTTGCGCTTGCAGTCCAGAGACTGAGCAGGCGTATGAGGATTATACACAAGGGAGACAGTCAGAACGTTAAGGTATTAACATCAAAGCTGTTTGCCAGTGCAAGGGATCACAAAGGCGCATTAGCTTATATGAGCATTGAGGAAGAATACAGACTACAGAAGAGCATAGCAGATCAAGGTAGCGTGCATAATGTACAGCAGTCGCTGCCCTCCTTTCTCCTCCGCTAGCTGAATAATCTTAACTTTCTTTATTAATTAAAGATCAGAAGATGATATCTAAAGACTTGGCTGGAGGTTGATTTCTAGATTGTGAAGACCATATTGCCCACACAAAATATTTTTTATGATATTTTCTTAGGGATCATGTCAGGACCTGTCTCTCACACCACAAGACCGTAACATCGGCACTGAACCCTGTTTACTGTGGTAATGAACACCTGCTATTCATTGAGACATGCAGATGTAGCTGTTACAGTATGTATTTGTGAGGTCTTGTTAGTATAATATTTTTACTTGCCTGTCATATAAACATGTTTTGAGCTGTAATTGGATTTGTTGGCATTCAAATATCAGTCTGTGGTATATATTATTAGGAGTTGAATGACATTAGGGTGTAGTGGTGGAAATGCAGGTTAGTATTTTGCTATTATTAAGAGCTAAAACAATAATTCAACCCAGCTGCATGGCCCAGCCTTCTCTTGAGACCTATATTTATTCAATACATGCACTGAAAAAGTGAAAAGTTGGATCAACCTAAAAAATATTTCAATTGGTAACACCTAAATAACTTAAATATTTCACCTAAAGAGAAACTTTAAGTTACATTTTTTTAGGTGTTACAAATTAAAGTATTTTTTAAGTTGATCCAACTTTTCACTTTTATAATGTGTTACTGTTATTTTAAGCGTCACCCCACCCTATTGAGTTAAATCTACACTCTTGGAGCTTTCAAACAATATACAGTTTGTCATGATTAGATAAGAATTCATATGCAAACACTGAAGTAAATGTTGGCGTCCTGCTGGTGGGACAGTGACATTTAGCAGAAAATAATTGTTTTGAGGCACACTCTCTTCATAAATGAATCAATTACTCTCCCTACATAATTTATTTTATAAAACACTGTTGAAATGTCTATTCTGGAGGCTTAGACATTTCCAACGATATATAGTTTGTAGTGATAGATTAAAATTTACATCAACAATATTAATGCAAACTTAGGTGTCCCGTATTCGGGACGGCATAGCTTACCAGTACTTAAATACATTATGTACTGTAAAAATGCAGCATAAAGTTAAAACTTTGTTAGCAACTTTGCTTTTTTATCAGGCTCCAGTGGCAGCTCTTGACTGCTCATCCGAAGGGCGCTAATTCAAAGTAAGTGTTTGGAGTGTCATGTGTGTTGCTTACATTTTCAAAAACGTGTTTGTTGCATCATGTGAACCATGTGCATCACGTTTTGTCAAAATAAGTGCCTGCTGCACATGCGTCAAAACCATTCAGTGGCGGCGCCAGGGAGGAGCTAGGTGGTGCTGTAGCTCCGGCTATATTATCCTTAGCACCCGCCCAGCACCCCCAAGAAATGTCTGTAATTTTTTATATTTATACACTCTAAAAAATTTGCTGTAATTTTGCAGCTGGTTGCCAGTAACTTACTGTAGAAGATAAAGTCAAAAAATGTTTCATGTTCATTTAACTTTGAACAAAATGTTGCCAGTAAATAACATAAATGTAAAATCTACAGTAAGTTACTGGCAGCTAGTTGCCAGTAATACCCATTAATACTGTAATTTCTACAGACATTTTTTACAGTGTATTTTAATGTCATGTTTAAATTATGTTTTCATGTTGTTAAAAAGGGAATTAAATAATAATTAAAAAATATATATTTTTGTCTAAAATATCATGACGCCCAAACAGGTGATCTTCTTTGGCCAATGGGTGCAGTGCCCGGTGAACTTTTGGCCCTAACGCATGGCAGTTTGTTTTTGATAGCGAGTTTGGAAATTTAGCCAAGTAAAATACACCAAAATGGATACACCAAAACTACCCGAGGAACAGCAGTGGACACACTAGGACCAGTAATCTGGCACTTTTGCTATAAATACGGAGAGAACGGGGACCCTTGACTGCGTCAACATCATTGATGATGCTGTTTTGTTGTGAAGACGTCTATGATAAGTGCTTGATTTTCCCCTCTGTTGGCTCTGCATTGTTACATCTATAGGGTGCCCATACGTGTCATTCTTCCCGGACGCGTCCTGTCTAGGATTTCGGTGCGTCTTTCGGAAGATGTATTTGTTGACCGCATACGCCATTCAGTTAAAAACATAAGATATACAATCGTAGTTTCATTCTTACCTTAAAATGTAACGGTTGCTTTTCTGTAATAATAATAATAATCCTCTATGACGTATGCGGCCGACAAATACGACTTCCAGAAGATGCACCCAAAATCCTGGACAGGACGCGTCCGGGTCCGGTAAGAATGGCACGTATGGTCACCCTATGATGCTCCAACATTAGAAACAATGCTGATTCATCACTAGTGTTGGTAACTGGCTGTGTGATTTCGTGATCTGAGCATTTTAAGCTGAAGCGTGCAGAGTGTCTGTTGCTGCGTTTGCTGCTCCGTTGTATTCAGGGCTAGACTGTGACAGATCTGTGAAATATTATTTTTAGAGGTTTACATTTTGGCAGGCTTATGTATGTTGTATCTATAGCCCTTGTGTTGAATACTTTTACATAGTCGTGGAACGAGTATAGGCTAGTTAATGCGGGCGTGTATAAAGGGTGCTCCGATGCGACCTCCTTAATGAAACGCCCCAAAGTTTAAAGCACCTTCTCTTAAGTGTTGAGCATCCCCATAGCACCTGCATCAGAAAATCTCTGGAGCCGCCACTGAAACCATTTATGATAAAAGAGAAGCTCACGTTCACAAAATACACGCAAGACACTCCCTTAACAGTAAACTCTGATTACACATGAGATTATGCGAGTATCTGGCAAACGCGAGCGTCTTTTTTATCATAAACCTTTTAGAGGCGTCTGCAGCAGGCACTTATTTTGACAAGACACGTGATGCACACAGGATCACTACATGCACAGAACACATATTTTGAAATAAGGAACCACACACATGACGGGCTACATACATGTTATGACGAACTTCGCATCGAGCGCCTTCAAAAAAAGAAGTCACCGGGTGGCGTCGATTTAGGATATTTACTAAAATCTTCCATTTATCCGCTTAGGTGAAATTGTCCAAAACAAATTGTTCATAAAGTCCAAGGAGATGGAATATCCAAGCCTTTTAATCCAAAACGATTTGTTCATCTCACAATCTTGACGTTTCTGACCAAATTACGATATAAATACTGTATACAATTAGTTCAATAACGGACATTCGTTCGCAACTCACTTTTCGTTCACGATTTATAATGAATATATTCGGATGTCACGTTTATTGTGCAACGCCTGAGGAACAAATACGCCCCCTTGTGGAATTTCAGCCGTTCCATAAGGGGCTAAACAGCAAAACTGAAGTACACATTAGGGGGCACTGTGATCCATGTGACTGCCACATACGAGTTCAGGTCCAAGTACTCACAAGGGACTGACGTTTGAATGTGATCCATGATCGTTTTGCACGTTGTTATTTATTTAATTAATCTTTCGTGCTCAAAAGCAATGTGATTCTGCCAACAAAACGACGTGTTTAGTGGATTTTGATAACAAAGGGGTATTTCTGAATGGGGCAAGCCAGGATTAAGCACATTTGAAGGTATTTGATTACATGCTAAAAGCATTCGGTCAATATCATTATCTCATTTTTTACGTTTAGCGCAGGGGCGTAGCCAGTAATGGGCCAGGGCGGCACTGGCCCGCCCACATAACTCCCTGGCCCGCCCAGGCAAGTTTTATCAAATACATTTTTTGTTTATTTTTATTATTCAAATGTATTTAAGAAAATATATTAATATAATCCTGATTTATTGTTGACCGCCCCGGTGTGTGTATAATTTGCTTTCTAAATAAAATGGAGTTGTTAAAGAAAGTTGTAGGAAGCCTCCGGAACGTAATTGGTTGCTAGGGGTTCTGACAGGTAGACTCTGTGGGGAGCGACGGGCTCTGGCAGCTAGCCAGCTAACTTTGCTAACTGCTTTTCTAGCTAATATTAAAATTGGCACAATAATGGCTAAAGTTTCTTTAATGTGTTATTTAAAAAAGCAAGACTTGAGGAAGACGATACACCACTGCCGAGTCCTACCAGCCCAGTTCTTCAGACTCATCAACCCACAAGGCGGCTAGTCAGGCGCGCTGGTGGTGCCGGTTGCCGCTTGCTTCCTGGCGGCAGTTCCAGTGCGCTCTCCGGTCAGACCGACACAGGTTGACCCGCCGATCTAACGGCAATTGATGAACCACGTACAACCCAGTTTGAATCCACGAGTACTACTCGCCTCAAAAACCTGTGCCTTTTGTTTTTTGAAAAATAGCTCTGTGACTCTTTGGACTATAATGAGATCATTTCTGTTTTCAACATTAAACCCAGGCGTTTGCGTCTTGTTTTGTAGAATGAAAACAACAAAGGTAAGCCTGTTGTTTAACTCATTTCCTTAATTTTTGCTCGGGAAGTAATTTAACTAAGTGGTGTGTTGTGTATAGATGTATGCCTTATAGGTTAAGTTACAATGTTTAATTTAAACGAGTTGCTATTTTTTGGCACAAAAGCTTAATTTCCACCAGGCTGATTGCACTTTATATGGTTGATTTAATATAAATTAGGCAGTGTGTTGTTATTTATTTCAAACCGTGCTCTGCTGAGAGTTTTCATTATTTCAATTTCCTGTTACTTTTAGCCTACTTTATTTCAGGTGAACTGTAGGGCTGCAGCTATCGATTCTTTTTGTAATCGATTAATCTAGCAATGAATCGATCGATTAATCGAGTAATCGGATAATTTTTTTTGTGTGTGTTTTTAAACAACCAAAACAAAAAATGCATAACGAAAATGACTTGGCTGTAAAATGTTCAAGCATTTGGCTTTTATTTCTAAAAAAAAAAACAGAGGTATTTGGCTCCAAGAAATAAGCCTATTTATTTCAATTTTTACCCATTTAGTGTTTATAAGTGCCAGTGCCAACAATTAAACACTTTAATTTATTAATATGCACAACAGGTTTCATGCTGTAATCTAGCCCTGACATCAAAGTAAATATCTGGTTTATGTACATTTCTACACCTGCAGCATTTACCATTAGGCTACTAACATATAATATATCATTTCTGGGGTGAGCCTATTTGCTATGGTAACAACCTGTGTGTGCACACGTTCTGTGCGTGAGGAAGAGTGACATCCCAGTCAGACGTTCAGTTGCTTCATTGCATTTTGGTACTGCAGAAATACATACATTCATTTTCAATAGAACGCTGCATTTGGTTTGCATCACTTGCATTGCGGTGCATTTTAGGTTAAGAATCCGTTCGAAAAATCACAACATCACGTCCCGCTGTATACAGTGAATGCATGCTGAAATTATTGTTGCGTGGCTACATAAAAGTTTAAGCATATGTGATGCATTGCGCGATAGGTCTGACTCACGTGAGAGAGAATAACTTCCTTATGCTAAACTCCAATAAGACAGAGATTATTACAAGTTGCCCATATATGATTGCACTGTGGTGCCGTTTTTTGGTACACACACCTGTAAAGTGCATGCCTGTGTGTGAAGGGGTTATTTTTTAATCTATACTCTCCTGCAATTGAACGTGAATACGTTTACTACTTAAAAACATCAAAGCTAAACATCATATCTAGTCAAACCGCATAACGACATCGCTACAAATACAGTATGGGATTAAAATCAGCGGAAGCTACGTTACCTTGTTTCATCGACGCTTGGTGAAACAGCAGTGGATGTTTTCAGTTCAGATGCTGAATGTAATGACAATGTAATTATCCCAAACTTTAGACAGTCTCTCTCTGCCGTTTATGGACATATTCGCTCCGCCATCGCGCCAACTAAATTCAAAATGTACCACGCGCTATGATGTGCCTCCTGAACATTGAACAACGGTCCGTGTAAATCAGATCTCGGCGTGTGTAGTGGGCGTCATAGGAATTTAACGAGGCTTCGAGGCAGAATTTTAGCCTCGAATAATTTTTTGAATCGAGTAAATCGAGTAACTCGATGAATCGTTTCAGCCCTAGTGAACTGTTTTTGCACTACTGACTAACCTAAATAAGACTGCCTGGCCTGGTTTGTCCAGCCTTTATTGAGCTATGTGTTGGTTGAACATGTTTAGACAGTGTTTTATTATTGCCTTCGCCGAAAATTGCAAAGGAAAGATGTCACTGTTTTTGCAGATTGTCTATTCTTTTTTCTACTCTAAGGTTTAATTATTATTTAAGTCATTTTATTCTAGGATAAACTATTGGCCCACTCACTTTTGCCCCGGCCCGCCCAAAATACAATTTCTGCCTACGCCCCTGGTTTAGCGGCTTTTGCATCCGAGCTGCTTATTTATTAGTTATTTCTTGCACATTATCTTGAACTAAAACAACATAAAAAACTACACAATTAACACAAACCCCTAATTAAATCACATTCTAACCATATCAAACCAATACATAAAGCAAGCAACAAAGTAACAAAATAGACGAGCAACCCAAAATAACCAAAAGGGTCACAAAAAACTTCCCACCCTACAGCCAGCTCAAGTATGATCCCAAAGGCCTGTCACATGCAGATTGTACAATAAGGGTTTTGTGCAACAGTTTTACTAATGATGTTACCATGGTAACAAATACCCTATTATTCACTAATACATACAGACAAGTTTGCATTTACTGTATGTAGCTTGGTCTCATGTAGTCCTTAGTTCATTTTTACTCTTCGACTCCTGTAATCCAGTCCACCTTATACTGGATTGGTTATGTAATAATCTACGGAAACTTTTGTATAATTGTGGATTATTAACATTCACACTGGATCCTGATTACATTTTTAAACTCATTAAATCTTCAGTAATTGAAACTCAAGTTAGGATATTGCATGGCCATTACCAAGATTGAAAATAAAGAACCAATCCAGCTGTAAATCGTCAAATGTTTAATTTAGGAGATGCAACATTCTCTCACCGCTTAATGAATTATTGATTCCACCTATTATTCTCATCGAAACAAATACATCATACGCAGTGTGCACAGCTGTGCCGAAATGCCTGTTAACAGTCTATACAATTGTTCATCGTTTTAATGATCGTTGTACGGCAGGGCTAATCAACAACTGGTGGCCCGCGGGCCAAATGCGGCCCGCCAATCATCTTTATTCTGCCCGCTGGTCATCTTTGTCTGATTTAAAATCAGCGTGGTTGCTTTAAAGCCGCCTTTCCACTGTACACATCAATAACAGCCAATAAACCGGAAGGAGGGTCACAAAGGCGCTGTGTGAGGTGCCAACCATCTGCGAGTGCTTGGCATATATGCATAGCTGATTATTGTTTCATTCATTTAAATTAATTTTATTTATTCAACTATGGTGAATATTCGTAGATTGAACTTAGGCCATTTTTATCCATTAACATTTTAAAAAGCATTACTTTTGCCACATTTACGCATTCATCCAGACTATGTTTTTGACCCTCATAAATGGAGTTGTTCATAAACGCTTGCAGACCCTATTTTAGTTTGAGGTTCTGGGGTTGCGCTGCAGACTAGACGAACATAGACAAAGTCTTATGTAAATGAACAACTGGCTTTAACGTGACAGCACATCATTTTTAAAGCGAAAGTGCTTTTATTAAGTTAAAAGAAGGTTTGCAACAAAATAGTAAACATTATAAACGCTATATCAGATTGTTTTTAACATGTATATAATAAAGAACATGTCTGTTTTATATTTGTGTTTGAATATTGTTGTAATTTATGTTTTGTTTCAATTTCATTTGCTTATTATGAAAGACAGACTGTAATTTTAAATGACATATATAGGCCGTTGTAATGGATTGAAGGCCAATATGATGGGAAAAATGGACTGGGTCAGATATATTATTCGACCACTAAAAAAATTTTGTTTGCTTCTTTAAAATGAATTTCGTTTCATATAATTTGTTTCTTAATTTTAATCATTGTTTTGTTGATAAGTTTTGTGAATATAAATAAATAAGGACATTAACTCTTTCTCCGCCATTGACGAGATATCTTGTCAATCAAGAGAAAACGCTTCCCCGCCAATGACGAGTATTTCCGTCTTTCCGCAATACCGCTATTATCCACTAGGTGGCGCCCTTCCGCAACTTTTTAAAACCGGAAGTATTGACAAGCTGCTGCATGTCCGTGTTTGTTTTAAAGATCGCTCTGAATGGGATCTCTATGAAAAGTCCATCACAAAAATTGAATTATCTCAGCTTTTTGCTCAAAATGTGCGTTTTTGCAGAAACCTACCCATATTCAAAAGCTGATTACAAAAGAACTACTCAAGGTAGGATGAAACGTTTTTTTTTGTTTGAAAGCAGAGGGTCTGTTCTTTCATTTGGTATATTGTATGTTTATATATTTGAAGAAGAACATTTTCTGGAAGGCATTAAACTTTTGTGAAAATCATGAAAAACGCTGGCGCTGGCTGGCAACTTTTTTTAAAAACGCTGGCGGTGAAAGAGTTCAAATGAAAAGCATGCATATCATTGATGTGTAACAAATACAAACCATGCAGTATTAGGCTGCAATGAGTTTCTCTCCCTCTTTGGCATGGATTTACGGTTAAACTGGAATTTCATAAAACTCCCACAAGGAGCGAACGGCGACAGTCGTGTCCAAATGTCATGTACAGTGTATATGTGGTTTATATGTGGGAAGCGTTTTCTCTTGATTGACGAGATATCTCGTCAATGGCGGGGAAAGAGTTAAATTGAAGAAAAGTATTTAAAGACCCCTGTTGTATTCTATGAAAGTTTCTATAGATGTTTAGTTGTATTATCCAACCTTTGGTCTATCAGCCACACCCCTCACTATATTCAAGTCATTTTTTGTGTGAATTTCATACCTTTTTTATCGCCACCTTCGAATTAATCGCTTCATAAAAGTTCAGCTTAAACGTAAATGTATAATTCAGTTTGATCTGGATGAAAACCTACCTGGATGAGACCTGGCCTTTATCTTAGACATCTTTCTATATAAATCTTCTGTTAGTCTGAAAGCTCATGGCCTGTGATTGAGCTGACTTCACCATCTCATGTTTTAAGCTGCTCCAAATGATGCAAACTGTCAGGATACACTTGATGGTAAATGATTTTGCCATACATGCACTTGCAGTGTACTTATACTTTAAAGGGGACATATATCATGAAAATCCCCTTGTTTCATGTTTAAGTGCTATAATTGGGTCCCCAGTGCTTTTATCAACATAGAAAATGTGAAAAAGATCAACCGAGTAACTTAGTTTTGTTAAACCATTCTATGTGAGCATGTGAAAAAATAGATCATTGAAATTTGGCTCCCCTTGTGATGTCAGATGGGGACAATACCACCCCTTAATCTGAACTATTTAACAACGACACTTTTGCATTTAAAGGACACACCCAAAAACTGCACATGTTTGCTTACATCTACAAAGTGGCAATTTTAACATGTTATAATAAATTATCTATACTTTGAGCTAAAACTTCACATATGTACTCTGGAGTAGGGATGTCCCGATCCGATCACGTGATCGGAAATCGGCCCCGATCACGTGGTTTCAGACTCGATCGGAATCGGCCGTTACCTCCCGATCAGGACTCGGATACATATGCAGGGTTTAAAATCCATTAAGGTCTCGCTCTGCTCCACGTCAGTGTACGCGCTGCGCTGGTGCGTGTGAACTGATGAGAAGAGAATAGGCTTGTTCGACTTCATGCAGCGCCACAAGAACCGGCAGCCGGATGACGTCAAAGTTCCGCGAGAGATTTAAAAACAAACTTCTCCGTATGATTTCGCGGATCACTCTCGCGGTAGTTTGACGTCACCCGGCTGTCGTGTTGCGGCGCCGCATGAAGTCGAACGAGCCTGTTGACGTGCTTTCATTCATAGGCTTCACACTCGTGCGTGCAAGGAACCCACGGCAAAACCGGATTTTTACCGCTCATTTAAACGACGCGTTGATCGTTTTTGTCACCGTGTGCTCAGACGCAGCTCCGCGTCTCACTCAGAACCTCAAGAACGCGCATTCGCGCAGGATACTGTAGAGAGAGATAGAGGGAGAGGTAAGAATGGTGCCCACGTCGAGAAAACTTAATATAAGTCTAGAAACAAAGTATTAAAGTATGTCTAGCCATGTCACTCATCTCATTACAATATGTTAACTAGATAACTGGATGCTGATTGTATAGTTTAATAAAATAATGTATTTTGATTATACAGATTAATTACGACCTTACTATAGGTAACGTTATTTTATAACTAACTGCTGACCAGCTTAGGGAATCTTATAAGATATACTGTATTGCTGAATCAGTATGTCGTTTTTCTTGTTAATTGAGTCTTTTTGGGTAGTCTATCTTATGCCTAGAATTATTAGTCAAGGAGGTTGATTCTTATAACTTCCTTCCAAGTTTGATCAATTGTGCATAATGACATGTGCAACAAATGCATATAGGGTGTCAGACTCATAGATTTGCATAATTTAAAGTTCAGTTTTTAAAGTTTGGGTCAACATGTGGCACAGCTTTAAAACTGAAAAACTTATAAAATCCTATCAGAGGTCCAAAATGTCATTGAAACACACCAGTGGCTTTGCTGTCAACATGTTACCCCTCAAACCCTCCATCCCAACAGAGCATACCCACAAAACAAATCCCAATTTAACCCCTGTACATATACTATATATATTTTCATTATTTTTAACACATCTATAGTTATGCGCTGGCACAGAGTTAGACTCTTTTGACTCCACACAGAAACAGCAATGCGTGCGGCATGACATAAGAAACATCCTGGTTCTGTTTTTTTCGCTCTTATTTATTCTTTTTTTATGTATTATAGAAGTATCGGATCGGGACTCGGTATCGGCAGATACTCAAAATCAAATGACTCGGACTCGGACTCGAGGGCAAAAAAACCTGATCGGGACATCCCTACTCTGGAGACACCAAAGATTTATTGAACATCTTAAAAAAGTCTTCAGAAATTTCCCCTGTAACTTAACAAATTAAGTTGAACAATTTCAACCTGTCTTATAAGTTATGTCAACTTATCAACAACTTATTAAGTCAAAACTTGAAATAGTAAGTTGAACGGACTTGCAAAGCCAAGTTGTGTACCCAAGAAAAACTGCATTCTCAGAAAAAAAAGTACAAAAGTTGTACATATTAGTACCAAAATGGTACATATTAGGACCTTTTGAAAATGTACCGTCCTAGTGTCAACTTTTGTACCATTTTTATTTGAATGTGCTAACTAGATGTAGTTAATATGGGTTAGGATTATGTTTGGGGTAATTACACAATCACACAGTAATTTAAAGGGGTCATAGCATGAAAATCTGACTTTTCCATGTTTAGGTGCTATAATTGGGTCCCCAGTGCTTCTATTACCCTAAAAATAAAATAAAAAAGAACAACACAGTAACTTAGTTTTGGTAAGCCATTCTCTGCATGCATGTGAAAAATTAGGTCGTTCAGATGTCGCCTGTTTTGTGATGTGGGTAGCAAGACTTCTTACAATAATACCACCCCCTAAACTGCACTATCCAACCACAGCACTGCCATTTATTTCAGAGAAAAAGAGAGAGAGAAAAAATTATTGACAGCACAATTGAGTTTCTATTGCAACAAACCACCATTATGGTGATCAGTGTTTGCATTTCATCAGCTCATTTGCATTTTAAAGGACACACCCAAAAACTGCAGTGGCCATTTTAACATGTTATACTAAATTATCTTTGGGGTATTTTGAGCTAAAACTTCACATACGCGCTCTGGTGACACCAAAGACTTATTTTACATATTTAAAAAAATCTCATAATATGACCCCTTTAAGAACATACTGTAGTATGCAGAACAAGACTGTAAAGTAAAGTGCTATATCTATATGACTAAATATGAAGATGTTTCGCTAGCATTTACACTATGTTCACCCTGTATAGCTTTAGAGCAAACTTGCACAGGAAACAGGGAAGGATTTATTGGGACTTTAAATCCCTTTAGATGCCTTGATCATCTACAGTACCCTCTCCCAGACTGAAAGCCATTAGGGACAGGAATGTTGAAGAAACCACCCCACCTATAGAAGTCATTCCCCACATGCGTCATTAGTATTAGCTTACCCATGAATTGCAGCTCATGACCCTGAAGTCTCCAGGAAACATGGTGAATTAACTGGTTGGAGTCGGTGTTGTGCTCTGTGTTTCTCTCAGCCAGTTAAAGCCTCTCAAGAGGAGAGTCCTGATTACAATCTTTACTTAGATGTTTTGATTCAGTGTCAAAGACGCTACCTTGTTGTCCCAGAGACTGTGCAATTGATTTGTTACTCTATACCGCCAACAGTGAAGTCTATTTCTCATTGACTCCTGTGTTGATACACTGAACGTGTACATGAATGACTGCTTTTATCGTCGTGGATGAAACTGTGAATACAAGTAATGCCTCTTAGTTTTATTTCTCATGTTAGAAATCCTAACCCGGTGAGTCAGTATTGATTGTTAACATGTTTAAATACACAGGAACGTGTGGAATGCAGGAAGGGCCAGTAAATAGTGGCTTGTACGTGACCTTGAATAAATGTGAGGTTTACTAGGAGATGATTTCATTCTCAGGTCACATGGCAGAAAGCATGAGCATAGGTAAGTTTAAGGCTATTTTGGTACAGGCAAAATCACTTCAAGGACAAGAGATTGTTGAAAGGATAGTTCACCGAATATTTTAATTCGGTCAAAGCAGATCAGGGGCACTTTGACTTCCAAAGTAGAAAAATATAATACTATGGAAGTGAATGGTGCCCATCTGTTTGCTTACAAATGTTCTTAAAAATATCATCATTTGTGTTTAGCAGAACAAAATAATTTATACAGGTTTGGAACAACTTGGGCTTGAGTAAATGATGACATTATTTTTATTTTTTGGTAAACTATCCCTTTAAAGGTGCCATTTGTAATAATTGAGGTAAAAGATTTATGAATGAGAATGAGAAGAAATAAGGGCAAAGATGTCATTAAAAAAATGACAAGGTATAGTGCTGCAGAAATATCAATCTGAATTAGCATGCTAAATTACTAGCTACAGCCCGACTGGTGTTGTAATACCAGTTTCGACCATGGGAGGCGGTATGCAGGCCACGCACATAACCGCCAGCCAAACTGCAATACACGAATAAGTCGCATGTGTGGGAGTACAGCCCTCTACTACTACCGCTGCGTCCGAAAACTAAGGCAGCTGACTTGTTGACTTAAGAGGCATGAAGGCAGCTCAGAGAAATGCAATTCGGACAGCCATGGATTCGGACATGCCTTGATGCCTTCCTGCCTTGCAATAGGGTTTTCGGACGTATTTCAGTTCAGGGAAGAGAGCAGAAGAATGGCTAAAGCAAGAGACATTTACCACTACCACAACCATTCGCTGCAGGGAGCAACGTGCTCGGAATCACAAATAAAATCTGATAAATAAAGGAACCGAACCAGAGTAAATACGGGCACTGCTTTTCATCGCTGGAGACAACTAATGGACATGAAAGAAATGAGGTTCGACTCCGAAATGACAACATTTCTTTTCGATTGGTAAGTAAGATGCTGTTAGTATTTCGCTAGAAGTTCACTTATAATAGGCATTGCGATAACCTATGCTCAGCTTGTACATGAACTACGGCTTTGTGCAGTAAATGTGGCTCCATCTGAAAGCAGCTGATGGCGATTCACTTTTAATCAAGAAACCGGCTTCACTGACGAGAAGCGCAATGACTATCGCATGCAAATTATCGCGCATCCTTAGCTGTTAGCGTTTAATAGTTAGCTCTACCCACAGATCCGATCCGGTTTTCACCCGTTATCTACCAAGCTGATGCTAAAATGTAACATTAGCTAAGAAGCTTGAAATGTCTTCGATGATAATGAACACCAAATGGACGCACGAAACGTAGCGGAAAACATTGCAATTTTAATGAGACCGAATGTTTTTTTTTGTGACTAATGATAACTTAGTTGCTAATGTAAATCAAACTTGATATATGCTGCTAAATGTGCAGCTGCTAAATTAAAATAGACCAACTCACTTTTTGGAGGTATACTGCCCCCGTCTGTTTGGAGTGTGGAGTATGAATAGATTTTTTTTGGCGGACATTTTAAATGGTCCCTTTAAGGTCAAATGTGAAGGGTGCTGTGTTCAGAATTTCTGATTTTATAGCAGGCATCTGCAGTGAGATCATTTCACTTGCATGTGCGAATTTAAGTTACCGTGCGTTGGGATTGTGAGAATTCTTTGCTTTCACTGGTGCATCGTGCCTAATAAAATATTAAAGACATTCATATTCTTAATCAAAGTAAAAACTCCCTAATAAGTCTTATATGCAAATTATTTGCCTTACTATGACTTAAAGGTTTTCATTGGTTTGATCAGGATTAGCATGCTTCTGTCTTGTTTTTTGGTGTTCCTGTATTTTATGTTGTCTTGAAATGTGAAAGTTGTCATGTCATTTCCTGTTGTAGTTGTTGTGTCTTGCCCAGCGTCTGGTATTGAAATAGATGAAGTACCTACTTATTGACTGTTAAAACAGTACATTCAATATAGTAGGAATATGGATAGTGTGAATGAGATTCGGAAATACTACATCTGACATGTTGATACATCACCTGACACAAGTCATAACAACAGGAGAGACATTGCTGTTAAACAAGTGCAATTTAAAGGCGGGGTGCATGATTTTTGAAAAACACTTTGGAAAAGGCAGTCGGGCCGAGTACCAAAACACGCTTGTAGCCAATCAGCAGTAAGTAGCATGTCTACTTACCGACATCGGTTAGTAGTTGTGGGGCTGTCTATCAAAAACCGGTCCAGATTCTATTGGGGTAGGGGTGTGTTTGTTTATGTGATTTCAAATGTCAACATTGGCTTTCAGAGATCATGCACCCCACCTTTATTTATGATGAAAAGCTGTTCCCATTGGGTTGTTTCGCGGACAGGGATTAGCTTAAGCCAGGACTAGACCTTAGTTTAATTAGGAAATATAACTAGTTTACTAAAAACATTACCTGTGTGCATTTTGAGGTAAAACAAAGGACACTGATGTATTTTAAAGAATTAAAATCAGAATACAAACTATCATGTATACTGCGATCACAAAATTCTGGCCACTTAATTATCCCTAGAATATCAAAAGTGTCTAAAGGTGGTAAAACCTTTTCCTACTTAGGCCCCGAATTATATACCAAATAATGTTCGAGTATCAGACACAGTCGATCAATTTAAATCTAACCTTAAGACATTCTTCTTTAACAAAGCATTCACATAAAATGTCAAGTAAATGTACCTATCCCACAATAGTTAGTTGTTCCAGAACAAAGCATTCACATAACTCATCTGGGCAATATACTTATGCCGCAATAGTTAGCCTGTCTGGAACTGATATATACTGGATGACACTTGCATAACATGTGAACGGCCCCTACGCTAACAGGATTCTGTATCTCTCTCCCTGTCTCGTCCTCGACAGACCCAGTTCCTGCTGCTGTGAAGGTCATCACACCACTGATCTACTGACCGTCCTTCAATGTGATGCCCAGCCGATGTCTGACCAACGACCACCAGCAGAACCAGTTTAATCCGCTTACCCGTTCACATACCTCGATAGTATTTATATATATAAAAATATTTATGTATTTCTCTCAGTGGTTTTTCCTCTCCTAGGAGTTTTCCCCCTGGACTAGCCAGAAGGGATTGTTCTCCTAGGTTTTTTTTCATCCCCTGGAGAGTCCGCCACCATTGGTTTAACTTAATACTTTACTGTATACGTTGCATTATTACTACGCTCGCTTTTCTATACTTTTCCTACATGTATAATAATGTAAAGTATAATAATGTATAATAATGCTATATAAATAAAATTGAATTGAACTGAATTATTTTAAGATATGTTCAGTGCAAGTTGTTTTTAGTTTGGACAGTTCTTACATTTATTTAACCCTATATACATTTGCTAGAGTAAAGGGCCATTCACATTATAACGATAACTATAACGTTAACTATAACGATAACGCAACATGATCTAATTCACTCGCGCAAAGCACTTGCCTTTAATGGAATTAACTAATATTTCTGGTAATAAAAACTTTTGCAATTGTTTACATGTCATTGATTGTGTAATTATGGTGTTCTTGGTACATTTACACAGCGGGTAACCAGCAGATGTCCTCAACACGCTGCGTTTTGCATAAACGTGAATCTAATATTTTGTGTCATCTAATCTTACTTGAATTTCACAGCAACTGCATCAGTGCTGGATACCTGAGGTAATTTTATGTCATGGACCCCAGCAATGAGCTTCTCCACTGTCAATTTAAGTTCGCGTGCACTTGAAGTTCAAATAGATTTGATTGGCTATCAATGGTTTATCGTTTATCAGTTCGGAAAAAATTGCTCAGAAAGTGATCCTAAAGATATCGTTCATTGTATCTTTATCATTATAGTTGTGGTGTGAACTCCGCAATTCTCCACAATTTCCAAAACTAGATTTTAATAGTTATCGTTATAATGTGAACGGCCCTTAATAGAGCTTCTGACATAATTGAATATGATAATGCCTCTCCTTCTTCTTCTTCATTGGGTGACTCCCCTACCAAGGGTTCACAGGATAGTTATAGATAGATCATTGCCTAGTGTTTTTCAAATGCTAATTCGGACACACTGCTCACCTTGCCTACTGCTTTTTGCCTACTATATAGTTGGGAAGTTTATATGGGCTGTGTCCAAAAGCTTAGCTGACTTGTTGCCTCGCTGCCTCATGAGGCGATAGGTGTGTTCGAGATCATCCGTCACTGCGCAGACCGATCGGCGAGGTTTGTCGCTTGCAGTCGAGGGAGGAACTGAAGACGGAGTCGTCAAGCCGGACACCTGCTGCTTGCCGTAGTGACGTGTGCGCAGTGTTTCCTTGTTGTTAATCGCGAATGAAGTGAATTAGATGCTGAATTTGATAAAAACAAACCTTTTAATAAAAAGTTGCAACCAGAAACATTTTATATCGAATATTTAAATTGCTGCTTATACTGTATACCCGAAAATAACGGGAAACAAGCCTATATTATTAAAATACCAATAGAGTTTGTTATTTTCATTTTTGTTTTTTTTTACACGACACAATATAACATATTTATGCATATTAACATGTTTTTTCCTGTTTTAAAACATGAATTTATAATGTTTATTAGTTGAACTAAAGGGTGGATTAAACTTGAAACGCACGTGATCGTTGTCATCAGTGAGGCAACCAATCAGATAAAGCTGTGTCGTCATCACAACTCCGTAGAGCCGCTCTGGAGAAGCTGCACCGGCTAAGCTAGCTGGCTACTCTCGAAACGCTCTTGCGGTACTTAAAAACCATATGACACAGTCACGTGCCTGCAGCGCCAGCTGAAGTCGACAAAATTACTAACCGGCATGCAGTGTTTCAAGTCAGCCACCGATCGGTCTGCGCAGCGCGCTTGAAGTTGAACACACCTAATGACTAGGGAGGCATGAAGGCAGATCCTGGAAACGCATTCGGACACAATTTATAGGCAACATAATGTAATTCAGTTTGAAATATAAACAGAGAGTACCTTTGTGATAATACCATATTTGAAAACTGCAATAACAATTTCCCGCTAGAAATGCAATCAAAGTGAACTAAAATAAATAAAACTTTATTTACACTAAATTTGTGCTCCAGTCGCTTTCTTGGCCAGCATTTTATTTTTTTGAACTCGACTAGGCTCGACCAATCACATTCCCTGTGCGGCCATGCAAAGATTTAATAAAGGTATCTCAGGATTCTAACATTGCATTCAGACGTGCCTTGATGCCTTGGAATGCTGCCATCGGAGCTTTCGGATGCAGCCATGGTTGTAGTCCTGTCATGTTTCCCTGCCATAATTGTCTCCATGTGTCCCTTGATTAGTCTGTATATTTAAAGCCCTGAACTTTATCGGGGTTTTCTGCTTCACTGACGTTTCTTTAAAAATGCATAGACTATTTAGACTATTGTCTTTAAGAACATGTTAAAAATTTAATTACTGTATGAGTAGCAACTCTTTCCTCAGACATCGTTTTGCCACAATGTCTTATGTTAGGAACACGCAAGTTTGCATTTGTAGCATCCTCGATACCAAGAACACATCCAGGTACTTCCATGCATCCTCTGTACTTGTGTTTTTGCGTATTGGAGTATTCATGATGACGTACAGCGATGAAGTAAAGAATAAAAGCACATATTGATGTCATGTATATGTTCTTGTTCCTATTTCTTGTTTCATACCATTGATTATGTCTTATGTTTAGACTTTTATTTGCTATCCTTACATTTTGGACAATACCTGACAAATAGATTTTCCAAACAATGTTCCTGAGTTCTCATTAAAGTCATAGTGAAAACTCAATGTAGGTTATGTTTGTGTGTTTATATACATTTAATATGCCACACTTATATAAATTATATCACACTTAATGGATCATTACTGAAAATACACTCACCTAAAGGATTATTAGGAACACCATACTAATACTGTGTTTGACCCTCTTTTACCTTCAGAACGTCCTTAATTCTACGTGGCATTGATTCAACAAGGTGCTAAGAAGCATTCTTTAGAAATGTTGGCCAATATTGATAGGATAGCATCTTGCAGTTGATGGAGATTTGTGGGATGCACATCCAGGGCACGAAGCTCCCGTCCCACCACATCCCAAAGATGCTCTATTGGGTTGAGATCTGGTGACTGTGGGGGCCATTTTAGTACAGTGAACTCATTGTCATGTTCAAGAAACCAATTTGAAATGATTCGAGCTTTGTGACATGGTGCATTATCCTGCTGGAACTAGCCATCAGAGGATGAGTACATGGTGGTCATAAAGGGATGGACATGGTCAGAAACAATGCTCAGGTAAGCTGTGGCATTTAAACGATGCCCAATTGGCACTAAGGGGCATAAAGTGTGCCAAGAAAACATCCCCCACACCATTACATTATTGCATAAATTAAACAGGTGTTTCTAATAATCCTTTAGGTGAGTGTACATTAAACAGGTTGAGTTTGAATACTAAAGCATGAATTTGTATTTACTTTATGTATATATTGGTTTATTTTCCAAGTGGATCAATCAAATGCCACCTGTGAAGGTACCTGAAAATAAATGCAAAAGTTTATCGGTAAAAACATTTCTTTTCACAAATCAATAGTATACTATAGTATTTTAGCAGTGTTTTTGTATTGATTACATTATCCTTTCGTTTTTGGGATTGTGTTATTTATGTAATCATACATAAGTGTATATAAAGACAGTATTTCAGTCTGATTATTTGCAATGCTTTAGTCATGTGGATCAGCAGAAGATTGGGCTATGAATGAAGAGACTGAACACATTTGTGAGTGCATTATAGGTTTTCTTTCCTCTCTTGCATTTGTCTGGCAAGCTTCGGGTTATAAATGAATGAGGATAAGTGAGGAAGTCTAGGGAGTGTTCATGTTTCATCCGCAGAGGACTCGGGGTGACTGACATCACCATCCAGTACAACCGTATCACCTTGGCAAATAAGTGCAGCTGTTCGCTTGAGAGCTTTGGCAAAGGCTTCCATCACAATATGTCTGAGATTTATTGGACCTTTCAGACTTTAACACCATTTAATCTGTTTCATCACCTCGAACTTCATTTCATGTCTCCCTTGCATGCTCCCACTTACTGTACATTACAGATCACAGTACAACACTCTTTTCTGTTGAAGTGGATGTTTGTGCCTTGTACACCGTCAACATTTCTCTTCTGTTCTCTGCTCTGGGGCCATCAGATTTTGAATAGAGGGGTTTGAAGCTAGAGACACCTTTTAGATTTCAGCTTGGGATACAAAGAGAAATGTATCCACATGTTGCCCTGCTCTGAATGAATAGACAAACACATTACGTGATTCAAACATTGTGAAATAGCACAGTTTGAAAAAAAAAATTCAAGAAAGCAAAGATACATGTAACCAAGTGTAACAGATTAGAGATGCAATAAGTGAATAATATTTGGAAAGAATGCACACCCATTGGATCTGCATTATGGTCTGGTGGTTATTTGTTTAGGTGCATTGTTTCAACTTTTTTGTTTCAAAGAGTGAATTAAACAAATTGTTTTTATTTAAAAAATTGTGTTGTGATTCATGTTGTGTCCACACGAAGTCTTATGCTGCGTTTACACCAACCGCGTTTCAGGCGTCAAAATCGCGTCTACTGCGCCTAGTTTGACGCTTGAACAGTTCTAGAGCGAAGTAGACGCGCGGAAAAAGCAAGCATTTGACGCGCGTCAGCGGCAAAATCCGCTTCTTGTGGGAGGGGCAAGTGCTATGCGGTTGTCTGTTTGCAAGATGACTGATGTTGATTGTGCATTTATCGAGAGAGTTACCAGTTTGTATTTGGGAACCTTACTATAGGGGGGAAATAAACGGTGCGGGTCTATAAACGTCACGTGTCTCAAAAGTGAAATGTGTATTATAACTTACCAGGTTGCCCAATGTCCTCACTGACACTCTTCCAAGCGAGTTCCTTTTTATTCCTGTCTCTATACAAATAAGAACTTGTGTCGTTTACCTTCGGGTGATATCAAGCGTTCCTTCACAATGAATGAGATCCGGCCGGGGCTGCTGCCGCAGCAGCAAGCAGGCTGCCGATTGGTTAACGCGGCGTGAAATTCCGCCAAAGTTAAAAATTTTCAACTCGGGCGTCAGCCGCAAATTCGCGTCAAACACAAAATGCACAAAAAGCACCATTCGTGCAAACCGCGCATATTGCGTTAGGCACTCAATTTGCAACATTTGCGTGAACTAGACACGTAAATAAAGCAGAAACGCGTCTTCCGTGCCGCGCCAAACGCCTCATCCGCGCCGCGAGACCTCCAGACACGCGTCAACGCGTCTTCACATTGTCTTAACGTTGAAATCACTCGCGCTTCACGCTTCTACCGTGGTTGGTGTCAACGCAGCATTAAAGGTAGGGTTTCACATTTTGAAAAATGCTAACAGTAGCCGCCTAGCAATGAAATCATGATCCCGCACTCAAGTCAAATCGCCATCCAAAGTCACATCTCTTTCAAAACATATAAACACGCACAGATCAAACGGTCACGTCTCATGTCTCATTCAGCAGTGAGAAAACTTTGCAGTACTAAGTAAATAACATTTCCAAAATAACCAACATAAACAACTGGTTTACATCCGCATTAGTTAAAGCACACTTTCGGTTGTGTAGACGTAGTAACTATATTGTTGCGCTAATCCGTAAACGAACACAAATTTCATAAGCAACACAACGTTTCATCAAATTAGAATATCTGAATCCATCTCAATGCAAACATATCGCGTACCTACCTTACCAAAATAAACAGTGCAATGACCCTTTCAGACCCTTTGCCTCCTGCAGCTGTTTGCATCTCGTGGTAAAGCAGTAAAGTTACCGATGTTAATTTGGGTTTTTGCTCTTTGCTGATCCAGGCAGTTTTTGCTGTTGTTGTTATAAAACATGTCTTTCGTTTTGTGCCTCCAATGTAGGCTGTTAATTCAGCAGAAAAGTTTGCTGTTCTCGCTGTTTACAGACAGGAGGTGAGCGCACGCGAACGCGCCGATGACGTATGGTGTCTGCGTGGACTCGCTGCACGGTGGGCATTCAAATTACGCTGATGTCACAAGGTGACGATCTTTGAGGGGCGGAATCAAAATCTGGGAAGTTTGGTTCCGCCCGAAAGTGCTCCACCCGGACCGGAAAGGAAGAACACCGGAACTTCCGGTAGCGCCGCGAGGAGGAAAATCAGCGAATTAGATACAGCTGGGCCGAGTTAACAGGAGCGGTCGATGATTGGAGGATACGCCGAACAGGATGGTACTTAAGATCAGCTTAAATCACAGTTTGGGGTGCTTTGTAAAACGTTGGTGTGTTGTGATTGTTGTCACTGTGTGTGTTCACTCGACGTGCTACTGCTGGCGGTCTGACTCTCTCTTCAAGCTGGAGATATACGTGGGAAGGACGTTGTAAACCTTAAAGGTTGGAAAACGAACGGAGACGATACATATGAAGACACGCCAAGAAGAGGAGAAACGGAGTGTTGTGTAAGTACCAACTGTAAATGTACTGTGGAAACGCTGGAAGAGACGCACTGTTACAGAGTTGACATTTGCCGGTTGTGTGGACCAGAGCAAAGGGAAGTGAGACAAACACTTTAAAGTATTCGTGAGTAACAGTATTGTTGTGCAGACACTGTGTATTACTAACCTGTCTTCTAGTGGATACCTCCGGAAGAAGGAGGGCAGCCCTACCCCTAAGATAGCGTGGTGGGTGAGCCGAGGAAACTTGAATTGAAGCCAGCCACAGTGACGGGACCACCACTAAGGCCGCGAGATCCATCGCCAATCGGACTCGGGCAAAGCGGGTGAAGACGGGCGTCCTTTGTGTGCACATAAGTGTGGTGGGTGAGTCTTTGTGCTGTGGAGCTTTCACTTTAGCGTGGTGCTGTGTATTTTTGCTGTGCATTGCTGTGTGTGTCTCGTCAGACAAACCCCCGCCTTCATACATTTTGTCCGGGAGGACGAAGAGGCTGCTGGCCCTGGTGGAAATTAATATACTGTATGTTATGAGCGTGCTTCTGGTTACAAGTGACGGAGTGGTGTCCTGAAACGAGCCCCTGTGTAGACATTTCGGTCGCTGAAGAGCGGCGGTGAAGAGCTGGAAGCTAGTGGATGTGTGAGTACGACTAAGGATTGTTATTGTGGATGAGGTGACCTACGTAATATTTACTGTTGCAGAGAACGTGGTGTAGGAATCCCGCCGTCCCGAGGTCCCTACAGAAGGGTGCCCCTGTCCGGTGGAAGATCGCTTAATGGTGACGAGAGAGGGCAGCCCTCGGCCTTGGTGTGACGGTGCGACGTTTACACCCCTCTGTGACCAACGCGCTCGTCGAGAGGGTTTGCCCCCGACGATATATGGAAAACTGCATGTTCCACCTGACTCCCTGAGAGGAAATCAAATAACGTAAGTCCGCCGTTCCTACTGTATCCAAATTAAATACCCCCCAACACTACGATTTATAGAAACAGAAGAACACCCCACCCAGAGCCAGAAAGAGAGCGAACATCAGAAAGAACGAATAGTGTGAACCTCATACCTACCGTAGGCTGTAATCAGCGAAGAGGTGAGATTAAACCAAGTCGAACTAACTGTGTTTTGTGCCCCAGGCGCTGCCTGTGGAGAGAGAGAGAAAGAGAGTGAACACCGGAGAGAACGAATAGTGTGAACCTTATACCTACCGTAGGCTGTAATCAGTGAAGAGGTGAGAGTAAACCAAGTTGAACTAACTGTGTCTTGTGTCCCAGCCGCTGCTTGTGGAGAGAGAGAGAAAGAGAGTGAACACCAGAGAGAACGAATAGTGCGAACCTCATACCTACCGTAGGCTGTAATCAGCGAAGAGGTGAGATTGAACCAAGTTGAACTAACTGTGTCTTGTGTCCCAGCCACTGCCTGTGGAGAGAGAGAGAAAGAGAGCGATCACCAGAGAGAACGAATAGTGCGAACCTCATACCTACACCCCTCTGTGACCAACGCGCTCGTCGAGAGGGTTTGCCCCCGACGATATATGGAAAACTGCATGTTCCACCTGACTCCCTGAGAGGAAATCAAATAACGTAAGTCCGCCGTTCCTACTGTATCCAAATTAAATACCCCCCAACACTACGATTTATAGAAACAGGAGAACACCCCACCCAGAGCCAGAAAGAGAGCGAACATCAGAAAGAACGAATAGTGTGAACCTCATACCTACCGTAGGCTGTAATCAGCGAAGAGGTGAGATTAAACCAAGTCGAACTAACTGTGTTTTGTGCCCCAGGCGCTGCCTGTGGAGAGAGAGAGAAAGAGAGTGAACACCAGAGAGAACGAATAGTGTGAACCTCATACCTACCGTAGGCTGTAATCAGCGAAGAGGTGAGAGTAAACCAAGTTGAACTAACTGTGTCTTGTGTCCCAGCCGCTGCCTGTGGAGAGAGAGAGAAAGAGAGTGAACACCAGAGAGAACGAATAGTGCGAACCTCATACCTACCGTAGGCTGTAATCAGCGAAGAGGTGAGATTAAACCAAGTTGAACTAACTGTGTCTTGTGTCCCAGCCGCTGCCTGTGGAGAGAGAGAGAAAGAGAGTGAACACCAGAGAGAACGAATAGTGCGAACCTCATACCTACCGTAGGCTGTAATCAGCGAAGAGGTGAGATTGAACCAAGTTGAACTAACTGTGTCTTGTGTCCCAGCCGCTGTCTGTGGAGAGAGAGAGAAAGAGAGTGAACACCAGAGAGAACGAATAGTGCGAACCTCATACTCACCGTAGGCTGTGCTCAGCGAAGAGGTGAGATTAAGCCAAGTCGGACTAACTGTGTCTTGTGTCCCAGCCGCTGCCTGTGGAGAGAGAGAGAAAGAGAGCGAACACCAGAGAGAACGAATAGTGCGAACCTCATACCTACCGTAGGCTGTAATCAGCAAAGAGGTGAGATTGAACCAAGTTGAACTAACTGTGTCTTGTGTCCCAGCCGCTGTCTGTGGAGAGAGAGAGAAAGAGAGTGAACACCAGAGAGAACGAATAGTGCGAACCTCATACTCACCGTAGGCTGTGCTCAGCGAAGAGGTGAGATTAAGCCAAGTCGGACTAACTGTGTCTTGTGTCCCAGCCGCTGCCTGTGGAGAGAGAGAGAAAGAGAGCGAACACCAGAGAGAACGAATAGTGCGAACCTCATACCTACCGTAGGCTGTAATCAGCAAAGAGGTGAGATTGAACCAAGTTGAACTAACTGTGTCTTGTGTCCCAGCCGCTGTCTGTGGAGAGAGAGAGAAAGAGAGTGAACACCAGAGAGAACGAATAGTGTGAACCTCATACTTACCGTAGGCTGTGATCAGTGAAGAGGTGAGATTAAACCAAGTCGAACTAACTGTGTCTTGTGTCCCAGCCGCTGCCTGTGGAGAGAGAGAGAAAGAGAGTGAACGTTACAACAAGGAAACGTGAAAGCACGTTGGGCGAAGACCCCCTGCTGAGCAGATAAAGGTACGCAGACAGTGAAAAATCCACTCAACAATTACATTGCTTTGTACTCTGCCTCCTGGAAGGAAGAAGGAGGGCGCCACGGATATCAGGGACCAGGCAGGAGCCTGACGTTTCCTTTCCCCCGGCGTACGGTGGTCTGGACCCCCGTTGCCCCTTTTTCCCCTGCCTACCCGTGGCCGCCGTTTGCCTGGAGGGCGGAGCCAGAGTCCATTTAGTTTTAATTGCCTTTTCCCATTTCCCCATCTTTTTTAAATATTTAATAAATAAAGATTGTTTTAATATTTACCTGCTCTCGTTGTTGTTTGGTCATTGGGTTGGCTTTGGGGACCTCCTCGAGGTGGAAGTTAAAGAGGGGCGTGGCTTTAGTCAAACCACAGCCAGCCCCTGGGTGTGACACTTACGTATGAGGGACAAAAAAGGAAACGTCCGTTCGGACCAAAATCTATGATTGATTGAAAATTTTTTGATCTTACGCCTTTCACAGATGACATAAATTTCTACAAATACATTTAAACAACTTAACACAGTGATTGCTATAAGGATGTGAGGAGACTTTTAACCAGCATAACTAAAAATGTTTCAGGATCAAATCTGTTACCCTACCTTTAAATTATGTTCAGTCAAAGCTTTTTTTTCAAAACGTCAAAACGTTTTATGATAAAAGAGACGCTCATGTTCACAAAATGCTTGCAAGACACTAATTTAACACTAAACTCTGATTACCCATGAGATTAAGCGAGTACCTGGCGTCACTTTTATCATAAACCCTTTAGAGGCGTGTGCAGCAGGCACTTATTTTGACAAGACACCTGATGCACATGGTTCACATGACGTGCCGAACACATATTTTGAAATGACAAGCCACACACACGATGGGCTTCATACATGTTGTGATGAGCTTCACATCGTGCACCCTCAAAGAAGGAGTCACCGGCCGCCACTGAGTAGGTCATCGGGGTACTTTGCACCTACTGTTTTTATTTGAATTCGGACATACTCGCCTTTCCTACTGCTTTTCGCCTACTGTTATGGAAGTAGGAAATTTCGGATGAAACAATAGTGTTTTTAATTCTTTTTCGATCTATTCAAATATTTATTTTTTCATAAAATGTCCACTGAAAAATACAACTTGTAAAATTTACTTTAAAAAATCCTCGTAACAAATTGCACAAACTTTTTTAAAGTAAAATATACTGCTTTTTTAAGTATAACTTACCTACTAAAATAAAATAAAATCTACTTAATAATGCATGAAAAACACATGTTAAATAATTAAGTAAATTTTACTTTATTTTGTTTAAAGATTTATTTTAATCGTTTAGGTAAAGTCTATTAGTTTTTTTTTTTTTTTTTGAAAATTGAAGCTTTGCTGTCCTAAAAATATTAAATAAATCATATTCACTGTTTGTTATTTTCTAACATAGTTCTATGGACTTAGTTATTTTTGGTGTTATAAATGGCATTATGACACAAAATTCATGACTGACTATAGTCAGTCATTGACTGAACTTGATTCGAAAAAGAAACGCACACAAACTGCGTTTTTGACATGCATTGTCGGCACTGTGGAGAGAAATACAATAAAATGTTCTAAACAGGGTTCATGTAAAGAAACACTGATCACCTAAACGGTGACTTCACAAAATTATAATTTACAACAAAACAACATCAATAATATAAGAGCTTGAACATATGACATTTGTTAACATATTTAAGTAGTTAAAGTTCTTATCAGTTCTTATTCTGTGATAAAGCTTAAAAAATAAAAACTATTCAGGCACAAAGGATTGTGGGTATTCCTTACAACATGTGCAAATAAATGTAAGTAAATTTTACTTGATTTGTTTTTAGTTTAATGTATTTACTATTTTTAAGTTAAATTAACTAAGAATTTTTTGTGGGAGCCATACATAAATATCATGTAAATTGGGACTGCAGACTCTATAGAAAGAATTTTTTTTTTTTACAATATAGTATATAAATTTGTTACAGACAATGTAATTATTTTTTTTTCTTTACTAACTATTTATTTATTTTTGTTTGTTTTTTGTTGTTGTTATTTATTAATATTATTATTATTATTATTATTTTTTTAAGAAGTATTAATGGAAGATGTATATGTGAAGAGGTGTAAGCAAGTGTACTTGTTCTGGGGTTATAAAATGAGAAAATGACAATAAAACATATTGGAAAAAAAACTAAGAATTTTTTACTTGAATCCGCTAAAGGTTTTGATTAAAATGTACTTAATTATTTTAGGACTATGTGCAGTGACTATAAAACAGTTAAATAATACAAGAAAATATCTAATATGACTTAATATTCCCATACAGTTCATTTTCTACATGAATTAATTGTGTATTTATCATCATTTTACTTAGGAAAATCTAGTTCTCAATAAATGTTAATATTATTATGTAGAAATTATGAGAGTTAATCTAATATATATTACTACACCAAAATGTTTTTTTCAGTGCATATGCAGTGCGTTTAAAATGAGTGAAATAAAGCCTGTAATACTGGCCACCCCTAACATCTCACATCCACACTTAAATAATTTGGTGTAAGCTAACAGTCTCAGTAAATAAGATTTTGAACTCAAGCAACCTTACAATAAAATAGAGTAACCAAACCCATCAAATATATTACCAAGAGCTTACAATATTAACAAGTCTTACTATACAGATTTGCACGCTATAACCTGAGGAATTGTCTGAGCATGCAGTGCAGCTTTACTGTAAATGCTGTGATCCAGAATGTGGCGCTCCCGGTCTGCAATGAACCCAAGATTATCTACCTCACATCTTTATTATTTTTTGCTTGCAGCCTGTTTCAGATTTGAAGTACTGATGCTTTTATATAGCAGCTGGATCTGTTGCCTCTTACAATTTAGCTGTATGATATATACGATATAGGACATTGTTGTTTCTTACTGATTAACCCCTTTAGTACACTCAAAAAAAAAAAAAAAAACATAATTTAAGACTTCATGTAGACACAACATGACTGAATCACAACACAATTTTTTTTAAATAAAAACAATTTGTTTAATTCACTCTTTGACAACTTTTTGAAACAATGCACAAACAAATGCTCCACTCTTTAGCACAATAATAACCTCCTAAAACACCAGCATAACACTTAACATTAATGTGTCTCCTACGTATTTCATCTTGATTAAAAATGCATAAAATAGCACTTCATTTTTACATTTGCTTTCATTATTCATTAATGCTTTCAAAAGTG
Organism: Misgurnus anguillicaudatus; assembly: GCF_027580225.2. NCBI lineage: Eukaryota > Metazoa > Chordata > Actinopteri > Cypriniformes > Cobitidae > Misgurnus > Misgurnus anguillicaudatus. The sequence continues at coordinate 918,864 of NW_027395276.1, read as the reverse complement.
CAGAATGAAGTTAAAACAACTCGGTTTTTCAAGTCAATTCAACATACTATTTTAAAAAAGTTGACATAACTTATAAATTCAAGTTGAAATTGTTTAATTAATTTTTTTAAATTTAAATTAAAAATATATGTTGATTTTGACAAAAAAAATTTTACAGTGTGCAAAGCATGGTGGGAACGGAAAATCTCTTGCCTAAATTTGAAAAAAAAAATGTAATTACACATTTAAAGGGGTCATATTATGATATTTATTTAAAGATGTAAAATAAATTTTTGGTGTCCACAGAGTGCATATGTGAAGTTTTAGCTCAAAATACCTCACAGCATGTTAAAATTGATATTTTATAGGTGTGAACAAAAATGTTTCCTTTAAAATGCAAATAAGCTGATAAAATGCAAACACTGATCACCATAATGGTGGTTTGTTGAAATTAATGGCAGTGTCGTGGTTGGATAGTGCAGATGAAGAGGCGGTATTATTGTAATAAGTCTTGCTACCTACCTCACAAAACAGGAGAAATCTGAACGACATATTTTTTTCACATGCTTGCAGAAAATGGTTTACCAAATCTAAGTTGCTGGGATTTTTTTCACATTTTCTAGGTTGATAGAAGCACTGGGGACCCAATTATAGCACATAAACATTAAAAAGTCAGATTTTCACACTGTAACACCTTTAATCACTGTCATCTAAAACATAACACCATTTTGAAACACGTCAGCAACTCTTAGTAACTTATAGCTGGGATTACACAGAGTTTTATAATGAAGCCTAAGGTATTCAATGATAATGAAATGAAAACAATGTATAAACTATTCATCAAAATGATAACTGTTAATAAAATATCAGGAGAATGGAAGGATGGATAGATAAAGGATCATGGATGGATGAATGTGTGGATATCTATCTATTAAAGGCAGATATATTAACAATATCCACCTTTAGTATAAAGACAGAATTGTATTACATTATTTGTGTTTAAAATAAATTTTCTAGCAGGCATTACAACAAACCCTTTGTTTGTTACAATTAACCCCATATGTGAAAAGTTGTAATCTTTGCACTCCTGAAACTTTCAATGTAATTGTAGGTCCCACAAACAAACTTTAAATGTGTTCATTTGTAGCAGAGATCTGTGTGTTGATTGTGAAAAAATTCATCTAACATAAATATTTTTTGAATGTGAGAGCCAAAGCCCGCTCTAGATTGTTTAACTCTTTCCCCACCATTGACAAGTTATCTCGTCAATGAAGAAAAATAATTTGCATAAAAACATGTTCCTGATGAATTTTTATGTTAATCTGCAATACTGCACTTACCCAATTTATGAAAAACTGAAACCAAAACGTTATTTACTAACTTACTTAAACTCTGTGTATGTTTTGATAATTGTTCTGAATCTGATCTCTAACAAAATTCCTTCACAGAAATGCAATTATTTCAGCTTTTTGCTCATTTTTTTTAAATACCCATATTTAAAGGTGCAGTGTGTAATTGTTAGAAGAATCTCTTGACAGAAATGCTAAATAATATACAAAACTCTATTGTCAGGGGTGTATAAAGACCTTTTATAATGAACCGTTATGTTTTTATAAACTTAGAATGAGACGTTTTTATCTACATCCATGTAGGGGGACCCTCGGTGTAAGTCGCCATTTTGTGCCGCCATGTTTCTTCAGATCACTTAACGGACAAACTCTTTTTACTTAGTTGTCTCCGCCAATGTAATTTTTGTCCGGTGGCGGCAACAGTAGCTGTGTTTCAAAAACGAGGGGTGGTCAGTGAACTGAGCCATTGGTTGCAATTTGCAACCTCACCACTAGATGCCGCTACAATTTACACACTGCACCTTTAAGAGTTTATAAGCAGAGAAAAAATATAGATAGGATGAAATGTTTTTTTTTCCCTGTTTTGTTTATTTGTTTATTGTTTGTTTGAAAGCAGAGGGTCTGTTCTTTCATTTGATAAATTTGAATGTTTATATTCCTGGAAGGCATTTTGTGTAACCTTTGTGAAAACACAAAAAATGCTGGTGGGCAACTTTTCCAATAATGGCTGGCGGGGAATTAGTTAATAGCATGCACCTCATGGAGCTGGTTGAAAGAATGCTGAGGTTTGGGTGAGAAATGTAAAGTTAAACAATAAGATGTGGTACTTGTTGACTTTATAAATACTATAAGCTATTTTATTCTATTCATGTTATTTCATTGTACTTTGCTGTGAAAATAACTTAACAAAAGTGATGCTGACAGCTCAATTATGTGATCATTTATCAAATGTGTTTCCGAGATCAACACATATTTGAAAACAGATCACATTAAAATCTTTTTATTTAATATATGGGTGATTCTCACGAAACCATTGAAACACCACGGCACTAATGATTTTAGATTTAAAATGTGTAATATAGTAACATTAAAAAGCATCAGAATTAACACAATACTGTGTTCTACCTTGCACAATGTGTGATTTCAACATAAGAATTTATAATTGTAAATTTTATCTCATTTTCTGGTGAAATTCTCATTACCGCAATGTGTCCGGCTGTGTTTGAACATGCGTTATGTTGTAATTTAATCAAATTAACACAAAAATATTAAAAAAAAAAATAAATGGATGTTTTGCTAGACTACTTTAGATGACAGAAAAAATATTTACTGAATATTCATGTATAATAATAATAATGAAGAAAAATTAGGAAAATGATGTGTCCATGCCTGATGTTCTCATCCTCCGCAACACTTTTTGAGAACAGTTTAAGCACACATACAGAATTTTAATAAAGTTTGATTTTGAGTGACCAAGCACATGGACCAGTTACTTCAAGATGGCTACCAGGTAAGATCATTTTTTACAGTTAATTTGAAATATTGTCTTGTCAGAATGCTTACACGACATTTTGATTATCATTACCGCAACAGATGCTTATTAAATGTTAATTTAATTAATAAAAGCATAATACTTTGATTTTAAATGCATGTGCAGAATCTCCAAATTATGTTCTTTCAGGTTTGTCATGTCATTTTGAAAATATGTCAGTGTTGATGTGTTCTGACTGTTGCGGTAATGAGATTTTTTAGGACTACATTTTTAAATTATGTTACAAAAAGTGTTAAATGATAAGTAAAAGTTTTAAAATTAATGTTCCCATTTACTCCAGACTTTGTTTGTCTGGTGGGAAAAAAAGTAAATTTAAGCAATTTTTACATTTTCATGCTTGACATTTTTAAAACCAAGTTTTCGTGAGAATCACCCATATATATACTGTAATTTATATCTGTAACGGTGAAGCCTGCTAAAAACAGTTCCCATCCTTCAGGTATAGGCAGGCTCTTTAGAGAAAAGTCATTCTTAAGGACCAAATTTTCAGCAAGAGATAGTGACAAACGCAATTAAACCCAAGTGATTGTGTTTAATAAAATATAACATTTTACTGGCTTTTACTATAATTAAAACACCATAACAACACAAGTCCTTTGTGGACAGTATAAGAGATGATAATATAGTATTCAGGATAGGATTTAGAGCCTTTTGTGCAGTTAAATTAATTTATTTCTAAGTTTATGATCTGATTAAGCAACAAAATAAACATAGAGGCTTATTATCAAGACACAAGAAACCCTTTACTTTGTCGTAAGTAACATCCAGCTCATCGGCTTCTTTCATGGGTGCAGTTCTTTCACAGTCTTTTGATAGCTTTTTAAAAGCAAACAGATTGTAGCTGAAAGCTGTATGTGGTTGTGCGATGTATAAAAATGTGTCGCCCTGGCAACTGATTATTTGAAGTTCTTGAGCAAACGTATAGAGAGTTTAGAGCAAGAAAACATTTACAATCCCACGAGAAAATGATTTAAAATTTTCATCACACAAGTTTATTTTATGATTTATGAAAAGTATTTTACAATGTTGCAGACCTTTCATGTTGGTGTATGAGAGACAGTCTCACGAAAACATATTTAGGTCATCCGTGACCCCGTCTGTGAAAACAAGGCGAAAGTGTTTCAATTCTTAGATAATAAGCATAAACTTTTGATTTAACCATTAATGTCACATTGATTTTAAACTTTGACATGATCTTACTCAGATAATATTAAAGATACATGTATGAAGGTTTATATTTTCACATAATCTTCTTTACATTATGTACAATAATTTTAACAGTAATGATTTTAGCTGGGTTTTAAAAGCAAGGTACATTTCACTTTCTTTCATACACTTTCAGAACAAGGGCACAAAAAAAGTACAAAAATGTAAATTTTCTGTCACTGGGGTGGTACCATCAAATATTCATTTTTGTATCTTTATGAGTATTTAACACATTGAATTGTTGTAGGGGAGAGCGGGGTATGTTGTCACACTTTTCACACTGTCTAACATTTACTGAGCACCATACATCAAAATGGTATAAATCTCATACCAAATGAAAGAAGGAAGTCTTGGGCACATATGTTGTATTCATAACATCTTTATATCTTATCTCATTACAGAGTTGTAGACTGTTGAATAGTGACTGTGCACTTGTGACAATTTGCCCCATCGGAGGGTAAGTTGTCACACTAGGGCGGGTAAGTTGTCACACTAGATTATCTAAAAATAAGAACACAACTACTTAATTGTGAATATTGATTTTAATTTTTAAACTCAAACCAAACTGGAAATATAAACATCCGTGCCTGGAGAATCTGGAAAAACAATTATTTCAATCCAAATAATGCACATTTCAATTAAGTGGCAAGACCACTTTACTTTGAACTTTGGTTCAAATGTTCTATGGCTTTCACATAAAACCAGATAACTGAATGGAACGCTGCAGATAACTTGCTTAACTTAACATGTTTAACCTCTGAACAAAACAGATGCCCTGTATGACTAATAGGACTCATCTCCAGAATCACAATTCTGACACACATAAATTGCCTGGCCTGAGGTGCAAGCATCATGGGCCCAATTGTTGCATTTTACACATTTTACCCAGGTCTCCTTTGGACGACTCTTTGAAAATGGCTCTACACAGACGAGGCAGAAGCACTCTTCATCATCTGATGATGACTCTTGCATGATTTTTCTTCTTTTAGCTGCCTTGTTTTTCATAGGTCCAGATTTCTGCTTCCCTTTCTTTTGAAACAGCTTTTTGCTAGATTGAGGCTTATTCTTTTCTATATCATGTTTTCTGAGCATGTTCGATGTGTTTGTTTGTACAGGGGCAAGTTGTCAGATGTGACGACTTGCCCCAAAGTCATTGAGACAACTTGCCCCATACTTACTTGTGTGCTAATGTTGTCTAAATCTCAAGTTTAGCTCATCATATCACTTTAGCTAAAGTATCAAAAGACACTTTACGGTCTCCTCTATTTTGTGCAAAATAATCATTTTAAACATTCACACCTAACAAAGTTGTATTGCATAAAATGTAAAGTGATTTTTTTTTACTTTTTAAGCAGAAAAATAAGAAAATTGTGCTAACCTCAGATTACAGTGATCTTGACCACATGTGAACAGGAAGTTCACTATAGAAGAAGAAGTCACATAAAGTGGCTATTTGATTTTTGAGATAGAGCCTCTAGTGTTGGAGTTATTAACAGTGTGACAACTTACCCGTGTGACAACTTACCCCGCTCTCCCCTACCTTTTGGCGTGCAATATTATACCCCAAGAACCTATTGTGTAGCCTACCTTAAAGGATTAGTCCATTTTCTTAAAAGTAAAATCCAGGGCCCGGTTCCCCAAAACGTTCTTATCGCTAAGTAGTTCTTAACCTATTCCTTAACCTCTCTCTTAACTCTATGGCACGGTTCCCAAAACGTTCGTACGCTAAGTATATCTTCTGTAAGTCACACTTTCGTAAGGTTGGTCTGGACCATTCGTAAGCTCTCTCTTAGCGTTGTTTGAGCACAAAACGCTATCGCCGCAGTCTTTAAAAATCAGTGCAGCGCAGTACAAGTCAAACTATGGTATGCTGACAATGATTTTATGTTATGGACATTTTTAAGACTTATAATAAAATATGTTTGCAATGGATACAGGACTATTTATGCAGTTAACTTTATTTGGTATCAGAACTAATAAATCAAAGACGGCGCCGGTGTTTGTTCCTTATTGAAGTCTGTTACCTCTATGTTTATAACGTTTTCATCACGTTATATTTATAATTTATTTAGAAAGATCAAAGATTTCAATTGGTTATACTAAAAAGCAATAATATCATGTATTCTATTACACAATTTATTAAATATTTCATATTTGACAGTTTTATGTCTTTTAACATATAGCCTGTCTTTTTCTTTTCTTTTTTCTCTACTGTTTGTTTTAAAACTGTTATGTTTCCAAACATAATAAATATATATATAATATGATTCATACTGTAAAAATAATTGACTTACAATCAAGAACAGTCAAGATACATTACATAAATGCACACATACACATCTCAGTAGCCATTAAAACTTTCAATGTATATAAAGAATTAACATATAATGTGATAAAAACGCGATAAAAAGACTAAACTAAAGGGAAACACATGGGGAACAGACTTTCACACAACACCGGTAACCCCGTAACCGTTTAGTCCATGCCAATTTTTTTTATTCGGCAACACATAAAACCTTGTGACAATTTGCCTGACGTGGCTAAATTAAAAAAATTGCCTCCCAAGACAACCCATTATGGAGCTGCTGCATCCTCTCAGACCATATTCTCTATCTAACTCTCTCTGTTTATTGTAGATAGGCTGTTTTTTATTAATGATTTTTATTGGATAATTAGCGAGGGATACCCGGTTCGTCTACCCGTATTACTGACAATTTGATAATTTAATTAATACCTATATTTTACGGTAACTAAACTATGTTAAAATAAATGTTACTGGAATAATTTGAGTAATGTTCCATTTGTATAGAACGTGTTGTCTTTCTTAATGCCGTAATGCACCTTCACGTGAAGTGGAAAATCGATCCCTGAAAGATCGATCGCAAATAATTCAGCACCTTCACTTGGGACAGCGACATTGTAATGTCGTACTTAGAGGCCGCGTGTTAAGAAGCTTCCTAAGAGACACTTCGGGGAACACACTTAGAAACACAAACAACTTTGGTAAGATATATCTTTTTGAGTCTTCTTAGCGCGCTAAAAGTGAACGTTATCGGGGAACCGGGCCCATATAATTTACTCATCACCATGTCATTCAAAATGTTGATGCCTTTCTTTGTTCAGTCGAGAAGAAATTATGTTTTTTGAAGAAAACATTGCAGGATTTTTATCATTTTAATGGACTTTAATAAAGCCCAACATTTAATACTTAACTCAACACTTAACAGTTTTTTTCAACAGAGTTTCAAAGGACTATAAACAATCCCAAACGAGGCATAAGGGTCTTATCTAGCGAAATGATTGTCATTTTTGACAATAAAAATAACAAATATACACTTTTAAACCACAACTTCTCGTCGTGTAGATCCGGTCGTGATGCGCCAGCGTGACCCCACGCAATACGTCATGACGTCAAGAGGTCACAGAAGACGAACCCGAAACTCCGCCCCAGTGTTTACAAGTGTGTTGAAAGAGGACCGTTCCTACGTTGTTGTATGTCAACTGATACTAATTAATGTCTTTGTGTCAGTTTATTGTTTACAATAGTCCGCAAATGTGCGTTTTATATATGTAACACGTGACCTCCCTACGTCACTACGCATTTACGTTAGGTCGCGCTGGACCGGACCTTGACGAAAAGTTGTGCTTTAAAAGTGCATATTTTTTATTTTTCTTGTCAAAAATGACAATCTTTTCACTAGATAAGACCCTTATGCCTCGTTTGGGATTGTTTATAGTCCTTTGAAACTCAGTTGAAAAAAACTGTTAAGTGTTGAGTTAAGTATTAAATGTTGGGTTCTATTAAAGTCCATTAAAATTAGAAAAATTCTGCAATGTTTTCTTCAAAAAACATAATTTCTTCTAGACTGAACAAAGAAAGACATCAACATTTTGGATGACATGGTGGTGTAAATTATCTGGATTTTTCTTTTAAGAAAATTGAATATTCCTTTAAGGAACAATTTTTGTTGCAGTTAATCTTTAGGAGTACTAAACGGTTAACTGTACCTTATAAAGGTACACAATAGATCCTTAAGGTACAGTAATGTACCCAAAAAGGTACAAAATTGTATTATGTTTAGTATAAAGGTACAAAAAAGAACCTTATGGGTACCGCCCCAGTAACAGGAAAGGTACAGTTTTGAACTTTATTTTCTGACAGTGTTGTTTATTGTTGTATTTATCACCCGTTTTTTTCTTCACAAAAACGTGTAAATACCATAATGTTTATATATTTACTTTTTGCAGTGTGGAGTATTTTGAGAAAATGTTGTAATAATTTAATGTAAGCAATATGTCAAAATTTACAACACAGATCAATGCAAATGTATGTAAAATATATTTTTTACAGCTAGTAAATTTAAAAACAATTAGGATATCTATTTTAAACTTATGAGGTAAATACAGTTGTGTTTAAATATACATCAAAATATATTGACATTAGACCTTGCAAGCCTAATAATCCATGTATTTGAAGCGTACATCTTTTTGAAAATTATAATCAAAATAATTAAAAAGTGTAATGTAAAATGTGTAGTGTCAGCCTAAAATCATATACTTTTTTTGATGCAAATGTTGCAATTTCTGGGTCTTTGCCAGTGAAGATTTTAACATCCCAATTTTTATTAAGGAAATGTGTTCTGATATTTTACACCAAAATAATATACGATTTACAGTATTATATGAATAAAAAATATTGTAAAAAACATCTTATTTATTTTTATAATAAATATTTTAATTAAATAATTTCTCATGCATTAAAGTAATGAAAGAGACGCATACGTAATTATCAATGCAAAAAATAAATAAAAAATAAAAACACTGACTTTGGGGCGGTTTCCCGGACAGGGATTAGACTAGTCCTAGACAAAAATAAATATAAGAGCTGTCCAAACTAAAAACAACTTGAACTGACATATCTTAAAATACATCAGTGCCTCAAAATTTACACAAGTAATGTTTTTAGTAAGTCATGTTTGTTTAAACTAGTTATATTTCTTAATTAAATTTTGGCCTAGTCCTGGTTTAAGATAATCCCTGTACGGGAAACCACCCCATTATGTTTATAACTTTTTATTTTTGGTTTTTTACTTTGTTTACTCTTTCTCTGTACTGTGCACATTGATATTAATATCTTTATGAATCCAAGTGCCAAATAATCATCCTTGAAAAGTATTAGATGTAACAAAAGGTAGACTCATTTTAAGTGAAATTCACTTCACGTAATTCTATGCTGAAATACCAATGATCATTTAAAGACAATGAATAGTGGATAGGAAACACCAATCTCTCTCTCTCTCTCTCTCTCTCTCTCTCTCTGTAAAAGGCACTTAAAAACCTTTGCTTTAGTGAAGAATGAATTAATGTAGGAATGTGATTATAGAGGGTTTAAATGTTGCCATCAATCCATTTGTCAGTTAATCTAGTTGTGCAGGAAATCTAATTATTCTCTTCATTATTTGTGCCTCGACTATCTGTTTTCTTTCATTTTCTGTGGTCAGTGTGGCAACACAAAAATCAGCCAGGGTCACAGAATCATTGCACAGATGTGGAAATGTGGCCATGCCATTTACAAATATGTCTGATGCCGCCTTAGTCGTTTGCCAAGTTTTCTAAAGTCTGTCTTTTGTCCTCACTTTACCGCGTGCACTCGACTCAGTTTTCAACACAAAATCTGCCATCTCATTTTGACATGAACAGAGTCTGTGTGATCTTTTTTCTCTCTTCTCTTTCTGTGTTTTATAATCATGAACTACAACCTAATATTTTATATGAAGCTTTCTATCTGTGAGGTGGAGAGAGAGAGAGAGAGCGCACGTCTATGTGTGTGTGTGTGTGTGTGTGTGTGTGTGTGTGTGTGTGTGTGTCTGTCTCTGTGTGTGTGTCATCTACACAAACTGCAGAACTGCAGGGCCCATAATGTTGACCTACTTTTCTCTCTGTGTTTTTCCAGCAGTTCTGAAGATTTTTCAAGCCAGCAAATTTGCATGGAGTCTATTTCTAGTCATCAGTCAGTGTAAAACATGTCCAGATTTTGGGGCAAAGCCGTGTTTAGAGAAGTATTATGAGAGGTATGATAAACATTTTGTTTCAATGACTAATATCTTTACTTTATTACAGTTAAGTTCTATTGACCAAACATGTCACTTTTGCATTAAAGGGATAGTTCACCCAAAAATAAAAATCACAATTTTATCATCCTCATGTTGTCCTACCTGTATGAATTTCTTTTTTCTGATGAACACAAAGATATTTGGAAAAATGATGGTAAGCGCACAGCTGATTGTTACCATTGACGTCCATAGTAGGAAAAATAAATATGATGAAATTCAATGGGTAACGTTAACTGTGTGCACAAAATATCTTCTTCATCATTGATCACAGTACTTCCATAATATTTTTTTCCTACAATAGACATCAATGGGTCTGACAATTTTTGTTAGTTACTGAAAGTAAAATCTCTCTTCATCATTTGGGAAAAGCATATTAAATTTTATTTCCAATTACATTATAATATCATTTTAATGTAATTTTGATGACAAAAGTGTGAGAGAGAAAGATAGCGAGAGAGCGTGAGAGCGAGAGAGCGAGAGCGCGAGAGAGAGAGAGAGAGAGAGAGAGAGAGAGAGAGAGAGAGAGAGAGAGAGAGAGAGAGAGAGAGAGAGAGAGAGACTATGAATTCATTTAATGTCAAACAAAGAGACTTAAAGTCAAACTTTTAATATCACTAAATTAAATTTCATCTTGATATGGGATATCGAGTAGCCTACACTGCATAGCACATTAAACACGACATTATTGATATTATTGATACATTCATAAAGGTGCTATTATAATGTAAAATATGTGGGTTTGTTGAACAACCATGAAAACCTGACTGCATAAAAATACATAATAGGAGCTCCTTCACAATGCAGTAATAATTTATAATAATTTATAAAAAAAATAATAAATTTTAAAAGCTTAAAAAATATATTTTTTAAATCATTCATTCATTAATAATTTTATCAAACATAAACATACTTTTTTCATTAAAATTAATGTTTTGATACTTGAAAAGATTGCTTAGCTCAAGTGAAATGAGCCCTTAACAGGAAATACATCATTACATAAAAAGATTTATGAAGTGAACTTACATTTAAAATGCTAAATGTCAGGAAACAAGTTAAACCTGACACCAAAATGAACAACTGCATAAACGAAATGGTAAATGGTCAAACAATACAACCATATTATTAGCAGTCCAGCACCCCGAGAAACCAAACCACTGAATGTGCTGTTCAAATATCTAAAAATAAAATAACCATCACTACCACAGACAGGAAGGCATAAAAAGTCTCGGGCTAATTGAAAAACATCATTATTTTGCCGCTTTATAAACAGTTGATTATATCAGAACAAAAAAAAAATGCAATGAGCTGCATCCTGTTAGTTGCAAACATTGACGTGTTTTTGTGTGATGTTAAAACAGTATTCAAATAAGACCATTGGATAACGGCAAGCCCCTGTTAATATATTCACAGTTTTGAGTAATACAGACTGAGTATTTTTGCACTGAGAAGCTGATTGAAATAAATGCTGTGGCCTTCAAGTCATCAAATATTTGAGCAGTGAAGCACGGATTGTTGGAATAAAAATAAAACTCAATATTAGACACTTAAAGGCGGAGTGCACAATGTTTGAAAACCAATGTTGATATTTGAAATCACCTAAACAAACACGCCCCTACCCTAATAGAATCTGGACCTTCTGTTGATAGACCCGCCCCACACATAGGCAACCCGGCAAGGATGTCGGTTAGTAGACACGCTCCTTACTGCTGATTGGCTATAAATGTGTTTTGGTAGTCGGCCCGTCTCCTTTTCCAAAGCATTTTTCAAACATTGTGCACTCCGCCTTTAAATGGGGAATACTCAGGTGAGAGAAGCACTTATTGCTTGGTTTAATCATGACTCCATCTATTCAAATCAATCACATCTTATTTGGAGGTCATCCTTTAGAACTCAAACAAACACAAGTGATCAAGTGTCCACAATATAGGCTAAATTCAGGTAAATCTGTACACTTTTTAAAAGTCATCTTAATATAAAAAGTGTCTTAATTTACCCAAATTCATCCTTGCATCCAAAACAGAAGGACTAACGTAATCTAATTGTAATTGGTACGGCCACATTCTTATGTTTCTGTACATTTTGCTTATAGGGTGGGGTTAGGTTTCAATATTGTTTTTTTTATAATCTTGAGATTCGCTTTATATGAATTCATGAGAATTTGCCAATACATCAAGTAAAATACATACAAATTCCCATGAGATCTGGTTGGAAGAACTGAAAAGTATTTTTTTTTTCTATCTGAGCTAGATCGACTATGCTTTAGTGACTTATTTGATGAAATGATTACTTTTAATGATTAATCTACATCAGCTTTATAACAGATTTGACTTGATTGCTAAGCAGTTGATGTTCTTGATTCAGTTATCCGAAAAATGTAACTCAAATATGTCACGTGCTTAAATATGCGGATATGATAGATTGTCTTTTCTGAAAATGAATTTAGGTGGCAAACAAAATGTATAATTGCAATTCAAGTGAGAAAGTTATATTTTCATAGAAGGATGAGAATGAACAGAAAATTAGTAAACTTTAAAACAATAAACAGGATGACAGGTAAAATATTACATGGACATAAGCATGGGCAAAGACATGGACATGGACAGTAACAGACAGCATAAATAGACATTGGGGATGATGATAATAATGGCAGGTGAGGATAATTACAAACACAGTTCAGGTGAGGGAGTGAAGAGGATGATGGGAATTGTAATCCAGATGATAGGCAGGGAAACCGCCAGGACGGCAGGGATTGTGACAAGTTTTGCCAGAAACGTATTTATATAATATTAAAGCTCATGTAACACACTGTTTCTGCATTTCTGATGTTAATTTGGGGTACCTATAGAGTAGTATTACATCTTTTTAATCTCCGAAGAGTCTTTAGTTTAATCAAATTTATAAAAGAAAGATTAGCTTTACCGAATCTTTACGATAACTTACGAAAAAATTAAGAAGGAGGAGTTACTACCACGGGAGGAGCGAGTACGAGTCATGCAACACTATACAACACTGTTTTAACTTATGATTCACTACATGTTCGTGTCATTTATATAATATGCACGCGTCTATTTCCAACATAACACAGAAGTCTGTCTTAACGCATGCAACTCATGACCCGGTTGGGAAAATCCAGCACATCAAACACACACGCAAAACTCTGTTGCTACCCCGGATAATAAACTATATCCATTGTTTCCATAAATCTGGCTTTCTTCTCCTTACATCCAAAAACACACTTATCTTTCATGCTATTTTTGAGTTTTGAAATTAAACAAAGCTGTCGTGTGATGTGATGTTTGCAAGTTCTAGCGTCTCCCGCTGATTGACGGGTGGGCGGGGTTTTCCGGGGGAGGTGCCCATATAAAAAAGTGATACGTGTAGAAACCCCCGAAATGTCAGCTGGACCCGTAATCGAAAAAACTTTCCGAAACTTGTACGAACCCTGGCGAAGTGCATTCGGCACAGAAATACTCTGTAACACGCACTGAAAAAACGAACTTTTTGGTGTAGTAATATTTATTAGATTAACTCTCATAATTTCTACATAATAATATTAACATTTATTGAGAACTAGATTTTCCTAAGTAAAATGATGATAAATACACAATTAATTAATGTAATGTGTGGGAATAGTAAGTCTTATTAGATATTTTCTTGTATGATTTAACTGTTTTATAGTCACTGCACATAGTCCTAAAATAATTAAGTACATTTTAATCAAAAACTTCAGCAGATTCAAGTAAAAAATCTTAGTTCATTTCACTTAAAAATATTAAATCCATTAAACTAAAAAATCTAAGTAAAATTTACTTATTCTTTGCGCCTGAATATTTTTATTTTTTAAACTTTATCACAGAATAAGAACTGATAAGAACTTTAACTACTTAAATATTTGTTAGCAAAATGTCATAAAGGTTTAAGCTCTTATATTATTGATGTTGTTTTGTTGTAAATAATAATTTTGTGAAGTCACCGTTCAGGTGATCAGTGTTTCTTTACATGAACCCTGTTCAGAACATTGTATTGTAATTCTCTCCACAGTGCTGATAATGCATGTCAGAAACACAGTTTGTGTGCGTTTCTGTTCCGAATCAAGTTTATTCAATGACTGACTTGTTGTCAGTCATGAATTTTGTGTTATAATGCCATTTATAACACTAAAAATAACTAGGTCCATAGGAATATGTTAAAGAAAAAACAAACAGAAAATACGATTTATTTAATATTATTAGGACAGCAATGCTTCAATTTTCAAAAAAAAAAAACCTAATAGACTTTACCTAAATGATTAAAATAAATCTAACTTCTAAATAAAATAATTAAGTAACACTTAATTAATTATTTAACATATGTTTTATCATGCAATTTTAATTAAATTTTATTTGATTTTAGTAGGTAAGTTTTACTTATAAAAAGCAGTAAATTTTACTTAAAAAAAGTTCGTGCAAATTGTTACGAGGATTTTTTAAAGTAAATTTTACAAGTTGTTTTTTTCAGTGCGTCCAACTGCTTTTTTAACACTTTGCCTTTGTTTAGCATGAGGAAACAACTCTATAACTGTGTTAATAAGTCAGAATGCTTGAAGTACCATTGAACCCCCCCTTTAAATAATTTTATATACACTCTCAGAAATAAAGGTACCTTTTAAAAAGCTCCTACAGTAATATGTATCATTTTGGTTTAGATACCTGTAAGGTACCAATGTGTTCCTTTAAGGTACCAATATGCACCTTTTAGGTACAAAAGTGTACTTTATGAAAAGATACCACCCCAGTGACAACTTTCTTGTAGTGTAATATGTTGTGTCTCAAAATTAGCGTTAAATGAAATTCTTCCTTCTGCCATTTCGATTTAAATTCCAATTTAACTTCCCGTGCCATCCTGAATCCAAAGTGAGACAAATCCGAAATGAACATTTTCCCAACCCCGTACGGCATCGACAAAGCTGGCAAAGCTTTAGCATTTAGAGAAAAAAGCCAAATGATGTTTGCTATCATTAATCATAAAGGAATGCACAAAAACAGAAACAAGAGCTGGATTATTAAAATAAGTCCAGCCTGCGGCCAGGTCCACATCATTAGACTCCAAAAAATTGTGGAAATGAGATGATCTTGAATTAATCCAGTCTAATGAACCTGATTATTATTTTAACTTGTATAAATCTGGAAGATTTACTTCTTAGACATGAAATGAAGAGATTTCTGCCTTTAAGTTAATGGGACATTAGCAAACTGAAACGACACTTATCAACTTTCCCATAAAGTTAAGGTGTCAGGTTTGACAAAAACAATTTCTGAAAATATTTGCATATACACAATAAAATGTCTCCTTACAATAGTATACGGAGGACAGCTGCGGGCCATGGAGATGGTGACCAAAACACAATAATTGTGAGTCAAATCTTTCTTGACACTGATCCTGTCTTGTATAGGGCCGATCCCTGAATGTTAGGCATGCTCAGTAGCTTGTTCCTGTCGTTCCCAGTCGTTCGCAGTGAGCCTGCTGTATAATTTCTCAGCAGCCTCACGCCGAACCACTGTTCCCCAAACGCCGGCAGTGACATAATCTATTTGTCAGCACCTACCCCTCTACCTCTCCGCTGCATTTCAACCTGACACGGCTCACTGGATAAAAACGCGGAGCGTCCGGGTTTCATGTAAATACAGCTGTCAATGGAGCAATTAGGATGTTGTGGACAAAACAGCACAACATTCAGTACACCTGGCTAGCGCTATGAAGACAAGGAGAAACAAAACAAAATGACTGGCGTAATGCAAGCGTGATGCTAAACCCAACGACCACAGCAAGTATGTCAAAACAAAATATCCAATTGACTGACATTAGTGTCAAATCTTTTGTCAGGCTTGTTTGATACGCGTAGCGGTGGTGGAAAAGAAGCAATTCAGAAACTCAAAAAAGCAAGCAATTTTTTTTACGCTGACAGAAACAATTCACGTTTCGTGGCGCCATTTTGCACAAGCAAAAGCTTACATTAAACTAACCCTGAAATGTCGGCGTAATATTTATATGAATGCTGTTGTATCATGGGTGATAATAATGTGCATGTGACCACGTTTTCATTATTTTACTTACATTGTTGAAGTGACTAGCGTTCTTTTGTTTTATTTTCTCATATGCTCATTTACATAATATATGTAAATAGCTCACATTTAAATATGTATTTTTTATTTGCACATACTACACAAGCATGAAGATGAGATAAATGCTACAACAGAACAGAAGTGCTGGCACAGTAAAAAATAAATATATTATTTAATAAATAAAATCCCAAATGGGCTCATACAAAGTTTTCTCCCCACTGATCAAAAATAAATCAGTGATTTCACATCATCAAAAGAAAGTAAAGGAAAATATACTAATCAAAAATAGATTAACATGGGAAATAATAATTATATTAAAAATAATCATAATTTAAAAGCTATAAGGCAAGACAGAGAAATGGATAACAATACCTCTTTATGAAATTGTGAATGAAAGATGGATGAAAGATGTCGGTAACACTTTACAATAAGGTTGTATTTGTTGAAAAAATGTTAATGGATTAGCTGACATAAACTAACAATGAACAATACTTCTACAGCATTGATTAATTTTACTTCATGTTATTTTCAACATTTACTAATACATTCATAAAAACAAAAGCTGTATTTGTTAACAATAGTTCATGCACCATGAACTATGAATTATTGTTTTGACATTAGCTGACATTAACACGAATGTATAAATCCTAAAAAAACATATCGCTCATTGTTTGTTCATGTTAGTTAATGCATTTACTAATGTTTACTAATACAACCTTATTGCAAAGTGTTACCAAGATGTCCTGAAGAAGGCTTAATGAAGGTTATTAAATGATCTTGTAATGTAGTAAACCTATCTGGAAAGGATCCTGGCTGTAAATGGTTACTTTGCATACAAATTGATCAAGAAATAATGTAAATTAATTATTAGGTACTCTATTAGTTATAAAAACAAGTTGATAATCAATGATTAAACCAAAAAGTATGAATCTGAAATATGAAGATATTTGTGTCTGTGAAATCCAGGCTGAAGTCTCATTAGGAGCATCAACATTTGATTTGACCCATTGATTTTATTTTTTGACATGACCTTACTCAGTCAATCTTAAAATTATCATTTTGATTTTATGTAAATCAGTATATATATATATATATATATATATATATATATATATATATATATATATATATATATATATATATATATATATATATATATATATATATATATATATATATATATAATAAAATAAAATATAATATTATTTAAAAAATATAATATATAAATAAATAAAATATAATATTTATTTATTTATACAGTTATTAACCTCTATACCTCTATTAATGCATTATTGATAGTTTTAAGTAAAGTGAAAGCATAAAATAAATGTTAGGGACTCATAAAGCTGTTATTCATTAAAATAATAATGTTGCTGAACTGTTTGCATTGATAGGACTTCTGTATTTTTATTTTCGTTACTTTATTATAGCCATTATTGTTCTGTAGTTAAAATAGATAATGAATAACATCCTCATGATTTCCTAACATTTGTATCCTATGCTTTCACTTTACTTAAAGACATTAATAATGCATTTATAAAGGTTAATAACTGTAATATAAGGAACTCACAACATGGCTGTCAAATAACTGAATTGTTTTATGTTGTTGTTAATAAAGAACTAAATCTGCATTACTAATAAGTCGTAACTATACTATAATGACATTATAACAATGTAGGCTGTGTCTTTAAAAATACACTTATGAAAGTATATGACAGAGTAATTCATACTTTTAAATCAGTGTATAGTGGATTATGAACAGGGACGGATTATCAATAGACGGGATTGGGCGAGTGCCCTGGGGCACCAGGCAATGGGGGGCACCATGGGCTCCAGACTTTGACCAAAATGTTTTTTTACAAGTACTTTACATGTAAAGGAAGCCGTGTCAAAAAATACGGAATGCGCAATCGGGTTTTAACCCCTCATTGGCATGGCGCATCAATTGTACAATGTCACCATGCGCTCAGTTGAGAATTAAGGTCTACATCAGTGCCCAGTTAAGGAAAACTGGATAGCAAAGGATACAAGTATTTATATTGCCATGCCATCATTAAGGTGTGCTCTAAATTTTCTGCTGGCGCTCCTAAAATTTTGAGTCAGGGGCTACAGTGCTCCTAATAACAAAAAAGTTGGTCTGGAGCCCTAAATGACTAGAGTTTTAATTATTATTATTATTATTTATTTATTTTTTGGGGGTCACTTCAAATGTGGTCACCCTGGGGCTCTACACTGTGTTAATCCAAACCTGAATATGAGCATGCTAATTAAAAAAGCAAATTTATTGCTTATAAGTTATAATAAAAATGTATAAATGTAACTGTTCTTATAATGCTGTATATTTATAATATATTTGAAGAGTTTCGTTGCAAAACGAGATAACTCAGTTTTTTAAATTTTTTTAGAAATCTTGTTTTTTGGTTGTGCATTCCAATTAATATCAATTCAACTGCAGTTGGTTTGTTTTGATTTAAACCTTCATGACTTAAAAAATACACCTAAGTAGCACCATAAAACAAAATAATAACATGATAACATGATGTTTTGACAAAAAATGTTAAAAACGGAGTTATCTCGTTTTGCAACGAAACTCTTCATTTATAGAATAGTAATAATAAACAATTATAAAGGGGGCTATAATTCATTATAATCATGGGCTTCCTAGAAAGCGTTACTGACATTAGCTGGGTTTTCACAGGCAGAGTCACATTTGACTTTTTGAATTCAGTATTTTTATGTTTTGTGATAACTTTGTAATGTTAGGATATAATTAAATGGTTTGCCCAATTCCCCATATTGGAGAGTTCTGAATTTATAGATGTGATTGTTTATCAGCTTATCGCTTTATTATTAACAAATAAAATATATTTTATATATGAGAATTACTTAAAGGCTATAACCATAAAAATATGAATAATCCTGTACAATTTTAAATAGTCATGTTAGTCATTCCATCACCTGAGCCTGCATCACTTCTAGCATCTTAACTAGACATCATCATCATCATCATCATGTGAGTGAGGCTGCTGTAATCCCCACCTGATGAAATCTAAATACCAACACCTTCCAGCTGGGTACCACTACAGACATCAATATACTCAAATGAATATTGCACAACATCAGTCGATAAACAACCAGTGTCCTGCATCTAATGCTGTTTATTTATCTCTCCCAATCAGTTTATAAAATAAAGTGTGTCATTTAGAGTTTAAACATTGCAAAAATGAATGCACAGAGCTGTCCTGGATTACATTTAAAATACGACACGTTTCTCTATTAATGATTACCATTAGGCCATGTTACAGTTTACCCATATTATTTTATATGATTATTATATGAATAAATCAGCTTTTCATTGATGTATGGTTGGTTTGGCTGAGATACAACATTTTGAAAATCATAATCGCCTTTAAAGTTGTCCAAATGAAGTCCTTAGCAACACATATTACTAATGATGAAATTTATAAAATATTTTTATGGAACATGATCTTTACTTAACATCCAAATGATTAATATATAAATAAATACATTTTATGAACAATGAAGTCTTTGATGATGTAATCAAATAGCAACCAGCACAAAGGCGTACACACTTCATAAATTCAGCAAACATGTTGGTGAAAGCATTTAAAGTGTCTGAGAAAGATGCAAAAACATAAAGCAAAGTACAAGCTTAATTTATCATTTAAAATCAAGACATCCTGAACACCATGCTGCGTATGAGAAAGAGACGGCATCATTTATAATCCTGGTTTTTGTCTGCTGAATGCTCAAGCATGGAGAGCGAGAGACTCTTTAGCGCAGGTTCACTTCTTGTGATCTGGAGGGCTAGTTTTTATATAGTTATATATGTTGATTTTATCATTGTTTAAAATGTTAACATACATAAAAGAAGCCAAGCTAAAATAAAATGTAATAACGAAATATCAAAATAGCTATTAATAGAATCTGCTTTGGCGGGCAACTCACAGACTCCATGCGGGCAACCTGGTGGGCACATTGGAGACCACTGCTTTAATGCTTCATCTCATGGATGGCATAGATGAGAAGATAAATGGCATTCTATAGTAAAAAATTTATAGAACCAGTAAAGTCCTACAATGACAAACATGATTATACGAATCAAAGAATTAAATGTTTATTAACAAAAGCTTTTGTTAGACGGAAGCACTTTGTTAAGAAAAACATTTAAATTATGTGAAATAAATATAGTAAAAAGGCCATTCTGAAAATTGTACTTATGCAATGGTGAGAAAATTAGAAAAATAATTAGGAAAAAACCCAACATGTTCGGTTGTTTGGTATTCGGCCTTCAGCCGAGTGATTCATTTTATTCGGCCTCACAAAGATTTTTCCTTTCTGTGAATCTTAGTTAGTTTATCAGGCAATAGTTTTAAGTATATTTTTATATAACGAAATGATTGAATGTATTTTGCATTTTACTGAATGTACTTTTGCAAGATATAGTATATACAGTATAAAAATGGAAATTTTAATTCTACAAAAATACAAGGTTGCCATCGTATGAAGTAAACCATATGTTGCTTTATTACCAAACATATTTAAATCGATAGTTTCAGCTTTTATTGTGGTTAAAGAGAGCACATTTCTCAGGGTTGTGGATAGTAAAGATGCTCATGTTAAAGAACTGTAATGCTGAATGCTCTGAATGCCATTCACTCTTTAGGTTTATAGAGTAAAATCAGTCTTTTTATTGCTGTGTAGGAATTGATTAAAGATATTTAAAGATATTTCATGTCTTTGTGTCTGTTTTACGATAACTCCTTTTAAAGAAACACTCCACTTTATTTGAAAATATGCTCATTTTGGTAAAATGGTAAATGGACTGCATTTATATAGTGCTTTTACAGACCCATGGCCATCCAAAGCGCTTTACAAGTTTCCTCACATTCACCCATTCATGCACACAACGACAGCAATGTCAGCCATGCAAGGCGCCATCCAGCTCGTCGGGAGCAGCTGGGGTTCTTGCTCAAGGACACCTCGACACTTGTTTAGGTGGAGCCGGGGATTGAACCTTCAGATTTGTAGATAACCTACATGAACCACTGCCGCCCAAGAGTTACATTTTCCAGCTCTCCTAGAGTTAAATATTTGATTTTTACAGTTTTGAAATCCATTCAGCTGATCTCCGTGTCTGGCGGTACCACTTTTAGCATAGCTTAGCATAATCCATTGAATCTGATTAGACCATTAGCATCGCGCTCAAAAATTAGAGTTTTTATATTTTTCCTATTTAAAACTTGACTCTTCTGTAGTTACATCGTGCACTAAGCCCCACGTAATATTAAAAGTTGTTATTTTCTAGGCAGATATGGCTATGAACTATACTCTCATTCTGGCGTCCCCAGCTAGGTAACTTTCAATGTGACCGGCACTAACTTAAAGCTAGGGGAGAGCAGGGACAAAAGTAAAATTTTTCAAAAAACTTTATTTTTTAAAGCTAATGTTTTGTACAGAGACATATTTTTGCTGTGGTCAATAACTCACAAGTGTGGTTTATCAATACCAGGGGTAATTTTGAACAAATCTAAAAGGACTTCAGTATAATTTCACTTTGAACATAGGGAGCGCATTGTTACTTTTGACCCTGTCAGCTGGGATGAAAGTAACACACAGGTGGATCAAAAGTAAAACAGAACAAGATAGATTTTTGTGTTACACTTGTTTTTACTAAATATACATGACTATGACCTTGTTAGTATGTAACTGCAAACATATTTTGTTGTTTACCTCTGCCAAAATTTTTTAAATTATTTAAAAATGTCAGTTTCATTAAATGTTTCAAAAGCAACTTGAATTGAATTTGAACACTATTAAATTTAAATTAAATTAAAATATATTAATAATAATATAAAATGTTCAACATAATGCAACAGTATTAGCAGCAAGACAAAAGTAACTGTAAGTGTTACTTTCATTCCGATAGGAACTCCTGACATTTAAACCCGATTTACTTTTATTTTGAAAAACTCTGAGAAGGCAAACTTCGGGATGTGTTAGAGCACTAAATAACCTGTAGATTGATTCGTACTGTAACACATGAAACCAGAAACACAACGCGTTATTATAAGAAAAAAATACCACTTTAGGAATTACTTCATCGAAAACACCTTTACGAACCTACACGCACAAAACGATGACGTAATAACGCGACATTGTTGTCAGCTCTTCATACAATTAAGTTGGAATAGGCTATACTGTATTTGCAGCCTAATCTTACATAATTCGTATCAATTCATATGAAGTTAATCTAATCTAAACCCTAATGCTGCGTTTACACCAGCCGCGGTAGAGGTGGCAAGCGCGGGAGATTTACATGTTAAGTCAATGCAAAGATGCGATTAGGCATCCTGCGGCAAATTGAGCGTTGCCGCGGAAAACGTGCAAGTTGAAAAATCTGAACTTTCTGCGCCGCGTTAACCAATCAGGACCTTGCTGTAGTAGTGACGTGATTACAGGAAGCGAGCGGAGTCTCAGCAGAGTCACAGAAGCCCCTCCTATGATGTGGATTTCCGCGTGAATGTCTCGAATTACTAGAATTTCACGCACGAATGAAGCGAGTAAACTAAAATGTTCCAGCGTCCAACTTGGCCGCCTCTACTGCGGCTGGTGTAAACGCAGCATAACCCCGCCCCTAACCCACACCTAACCCCAACGTCAGGGCAAATCGTACCAAAACGTATGAATGTGGTTGTAAAAAAATGTATGCGGAATTAGCCAACTCGTAAAATAGCGTTGGTATTTTATACCTGATACTATGTAGTTTCTGTGAAATTACTTATTTTATTTGTTGCTAACATGAAAAAAATTGTTACATTTTACCATCTAAAATGGGTTAGTCTCTTTAATCATTGTGCTATCATGCCATAACATTTAAAATTAGCCATGTACTTACCAACATTTTACTCCTTCATAACATAATCAGGCTGGTGTAATTACAGAAATATTATTTAACAATAAATAAATCCTGAACATTTATAAGTACTTATACCATGGGTCTGTTGAATGCTGCATTCTGATTGGCTGAGAAATGTTCTATGGGTGTTGATTATTTTTCTGTAAACCGCACACCTATCTTTTCAAATGTCTTAAAAATAGGCACCAGAGCAATGTTTGTGGTAACCGTGGTATAAGCTGAATAATTGACTCCGGTCCTTTGAATTATTTGAAAATAATGCACACCTGCGGTGTAACGGCACTCCGCTTCGCGTCGTGCCGCATTACCACCTTGGTGTGCATTATTTTCTTATAATTCAATGGCCCGTCGTCAATTATTCCTTACATATTTACTACAGTTATTACCATTTTATTGTACATTTAAATCAACGCAATTTACATTGTTATTGTCTGGAAACTTCACAATAATTGTCTGGATATTTCACAGTTATTACTATATGTGGTTTAAAAATAACATTACCATGAAATATATATATGTAATTAAATTTTCAATTCAATTAAATTCTTAGCTGCTGTATTTCGCTACTTATGTTGTCTATCGATTTTTCAGTGTTTCCCCTGCTTCTATTAATGTACAGCTGCT